>NC_046159.1:154832525-155077525 GCF_011064425.1 Rattus rattus | reverse complement strand
ATGCACATACACACTTACACACTAACACAGTTCACAAATACAAAAGGAAATATTTGGGAACAGAAGAGCTACTAAAGAGAGGTTGGGGAGATAAGAGAAGGTATTGGGAAGTGACTATGGGTCAACGTGCATGCTATACTTGAAGATGTTATTGCCAAGCCCATATTACACAAAGAATACATATCCATATAAAAATATCTTTAAAAACACACAATGAAAGCCTAAATGTAGATTTGGACTACAGGCAAGCAAACATGACCCACCTTCAGAAGAGCAGTGAGATCAGACGCAGTGCTGAGATGAGGTCAGTGTGACACTGTTGTTCCCTAGGAACAAGAAACATGGGATGATGCCCCCTCCCATTCTTGAAGGTTATCCAGGAGAGGGATGTGGGAAAAAAATTCACCAAACCCTGAATATTCAGTCACTTTTTGTTACTACCTAGGGAGGAAAAGGGTGAAGGGCTCCTCTCTTGTCTTTCCAACCAGGAGACCTAGAAAAGTAGCTGCCCAGAAGGTGAGAAGGTGCTGTGCTTTTGGTCACTTGTAGGAGGCTCAGTGGGGCCTCCTATGGACTATGTCCTAGGTACTAACTACCCAGCCACCAACTGCGGCCACCATGCCCACACTGCCCCAGCCAGGAATAAAAGTAACACATGAGGAGGGAGTTCGGAGGAGCAAGGGGAAGAAAAGGAAGAGAGGTCACCATAGTTGGGGAGGAGGACAAGTAGGGGGTGAAGGAGGAGAGGAGGGGGAGGAAGGGGAGTGAGAAAGCAGAATGTAGAGAGGAAAGGCCGCAGCCGAGCTCTTACCATGAGCTCCTGGCATTTTGTTAGTGTAGTGTGCATATTATTTTATCTCTTCAATTACCTTCTGAGCAGGCATCATGGCACATCCATCTGGAAGTTAAACTGGTGGAAACCGATAAAGGTCTGAGAGAACGACTTCTGAGAACTTCCTGGCAGCATCAGAAGGCAGCCTTCCACCCTCCAGGGTCTGGAGAACAAAGGAGGCACCACTTCGGCTGAGTCTCCATTACAAAACAGTTGCCCTTGGGCTCTGAGGCTGAGCTCTGCGTCTTCCCTGAAAAAAAGCATCTGCAGGGACCTGTGCTGACTTACACTGTCGCCATTGCTAACCGGCTTACGGACTGAGAGGCACCGTGCTCCACCCCATGTCCCGCCCTCCCAGGGTCCAGTGAGCCAGAATTGGGGGACACTGTGCTTACTGGCATGCTCTGTCTTAATGATCTTGCTCACTGAGAAACAATACCCTCTGTCAAGGGGTGGGCACCAATTTAGTACATCTGTGCTCTGGGTCTAAATCAGTCACCAGTGTTATGTGAGGCTATGATATGTCGGTCTGGAAGGGGGCCATACCTGGTTCAGGAGGTGATAGATTGGAGTCAGACTGTGAGTCTGGATTAGTGGGTGATCAATTTCCACTGACAGCAGTAACTACACTTTAATGTGTGAAAGACCCTCTTCTAGATGAGGCGTGTTAAACCCCCGAAAGCTGTGTATTTACTTCCCTGGATTATCTATGCACACAGCCATTCACATTCACTTCGGTGGTTAATAATCCAGTTTAACATGCCACCCTTCCCTGACTCCCTCTCAAGTTTAAGGCTGAAGGACCCCTCATAAATGCCACTTCATTAGGAAGCAACGGGAATAACCCAACCAGAAACATTTTTTATTGATGAAGCCTGAGCAGAGAAGTATCAAGTTCACTTATCATTCCTCACAGGGGAATGAGACAATGAAATCTTTATTGGAAAATTCCGTGTGTCAGGAACGCACTTCATCTTGTCAGGAGAAACGTTAGCCATGAAAATATACAGCCTGCTATGATCGATGACCACGGAGGAAGGCCCAGCCCAACGCACTGCACTGGCTCAGCACCTCTCAGTGGCTCTGTACCAAGTGCCTCTGAGGTTTCCCTCCCTTAGTGCCCTCCACTACTGAGATTGCAGCCCCGTTCAGAAGCCCTTGGACACTGCGGGTATTCTTTGAGTCCTCAGTTCCCCTGCCCCATGCTACATGAATCTAAGTAGGAGCGGCTGTTAGGAATGAGCACCAGAGAACCAAAGGGAGACAGGATCCACCCCACAGGGGCCACGATGGGTATGTGACACTACGGGATCCTTCTGCCGCTGTGATCAGAGATGAGTCGCTGTGATCAGATGCTGTGCCGCGAGATGAGTCTGTAACTGGACACACTCAGATCCCTGCTTCTCATGGCCCACAGGTTCATTTTTAGAGGGGGCCTGGACAGAGCGCCTCCATATTCTCTGTAAAATACACGAACTGTAGGCTTGAGGTGGGGCCTGCAGTTGTCGTGGCAGCGAAGCAAATCCCACAAAAAGAAGAGTGAACACCAGTTCAGATCGACTTCACCAACGAGCTCACACTCCGGGGACCTGCCGGGTGGCTCATTGTTGGCATATTTAAAACACGGGACAAGCTGAGGAAACGTTTCCAGGCAACAATCAGCCCAATCAGTCAGATTCCAGGCGCACAATGAAGCCGAAGGTGTGACTACATAGAAACTCCTTTACAAAGCACATGTGACCATAAGGGCGGTTTCTACAGCTGAAAGGCCTAGACTCTAACATGGTCTCCTGCAGCAGAGAGTCAGCAGGCCAGCGAGTACATATGGCATCTCCCCATCTGGGATAAACATTCTGGGTTATTAGGGCGAGGTCTGCCTCTATGGCAAAAGGTTACCAGGTCATTAGCAAAATCCACTCTCAGCTTTCTGGATGGGATACAGGTATTTGATTTTATCTCCTCCACTGAGGAGAAGCCCCTGTGTGTTTAACATTCTTTGTTCCCTAGTGCTATTGTGGGCACAAGGACCTTTGTGCCCCAGCATAGGCTGCTCCCACATAGGCTGCTCAAGGGAAGCTCTTGGGTAGATTTCACCAACTCCCTCTTTGTTTGACAGGCACAGTCTGCAAAGACACAACATGACCTTCATCCCAGAGGAAAGGTCAAGGGAGCAGTGGAGTCCATGCAATACTTTAGCTCCCTTACTCGCCCTTACTCGCTTTTGCGAGCTCTTCTCTCTGTACCCCAAAGTTCACCATTTCCGTACTATCCTAGTCCTGCCCATCTCCAAGGATAGCTGTGAACATTAACCCCCAAGGAGGGATAAACACAACCCTTCCAGCAACAGGAGGACACCTGTGCTTGATGGAGGAGCTTTGTCCAAGAAGCATGTTTACTTTTTGTTGTCAAACTTGACTTTCCTGGGTCATTGGCTCCCCAGGTAGAAACACCTCCCCTCCTCCAAGGAAGCTGTGAATCAGGAAAAGACGTAAAGCCCACTTCTCTTTCCCCTGGGCAGGGACAGCTGGCCAGAGCGCTGAGGGCATGAACCCTCGTGCTGTGGGCTGCAGGGCATCCTGGAGTTTATGGGATGTTTGGCAGCATGTCAGGTTTTCACCACCAACACCAGTGGCACAACCCAAAAACGTCTCTGGAATGGGCCTGCAGCCCTGGCACCCAACCCATCCCTGGCTGAAACCATGCCAGAGGCTGGTTCCAGGCCAACGGAAGAGCACCAAAACGGGTAGAGAGCAAAACCAGGCTCATTACAGGAAATACGAACAGCATAAAAACGAAGTCTAGGTTTGCTCGCTGTGAGTCCTCAGAGAACTCCATGATGTCCAAGCGTCCAACATCCACACTGTGGAGGTACATCCTCCCAGAGGCAGGAGAATCAGAGTTCAAGGCTATCCTCAGTTACTTAGTGAACTCAAGGTCAGCATAGACTGTACGAAGACCCTGGCTAAAATAAAACCCAAACCACCCCACCGTGCCTCACCTCCCTCACTGCAGACTCACAGGACTCCTTAGACACTACACTGCTTCAGCCAGGAACAGCCTTTCTACACAAACTGTTTTTGGTTTTAATAGCTCATAATTCCCAGCATAGAATATATGCATGTGCATATAAATGCATGTCTCTTCATGTTCCTATCCAGACCGGGCCTGACACATGTATATTTTACATAAATTTAAATCAATTTTATAGCCTTTTTTCCCCACTTCATTTTGTATAGTAAGCACTTCCCATAATACCTATAATCTTTTAAATTATAATTTCTAACAGTTCAGAATACTCCCACAAAGGGTTTTATTGCAATAACATCCAATTTTATTTAAATATATTTTTATTACTTCTTTAAGAATTTCACATATACATACAGTATATTTTGATATTTATCACCCACTCCTCCTTCTCCTAAGTCAGCCCCATACCTTCTTATTTCATCCCAACCTCACTTACCTTTTAAACAAAAACATTTAGACAATATGTGCTGCCCATTTATTCATGGGTATCGGGCAACCTATCACAGACTACTTACCCTTAAAGAAAACTGACTTCTCCCAGAAGTCATCAATAGTCATTAGCACCTCAGCTAGAAGTGGGGGGTCAGGAGCCCCTCCCCACTCCATTCTGAAATGTTGACTTTGTGAGGAAAATTCTGAGTGCTTGTGAAAAAACTTCAAGAAAATAAGACAGGAGTCTTGTGACCTCAGTTTCTTTGAAACGCAGAATAGTTCTTGCAATGTTTTCATGCTCCTTCCAGTGGTAGAGGAGTCAATCAAATGTTTAGATGCCTATATAGAAAACATGTTTGCCACGTGTGGCTTGTCTGTGTGATAGCTTACTTTACTCTGGGGACTCTTCCTAACCCTCAGAGCATACGTTGTCTGATGCTCTGAATAAAGTTGGGGATTGTGTGTGCCTTTAGTCTACCTCATTTATCAGCTCCGTTCTCCCATGGCCTTTAGAGTGGCAAACACTGACTGACTTGATCTTGTGCTGGTCTTGTGCAGACAACCACAGCTACTGAGTTCATGAGGACATTGGTCCTGTCATGCCTAGAAGATACTCAGCGCCTTCCTGACCCCTAGCTTTTACAATCTCCTTGTCCCTTTTTCTTCCAAATGGCCCCGGAGCCTTCAGAGAAGAGTGTGTAGCATAGATGTCCCATCAGGAGCTGAGCTATCCAGACATTTATTCTTTCTACTTTTGTCAGGCTAAGCATTGAGTATCAGTCACTATTCAAAAAAATTCTTGTATGAGAAGTGCTGAGAGCTTCACTTATAGACGGTTATGGAGGTAGGAATTTAGAGAGCAGTTTGATAGTGTATCCACTTAGCGAAATAATATTAGTAGGTTCATCCTTGGGGCCTGGGTGCTCCCCTAATATGGGTATTGGCTTGATTTGTAGTACAAAGCACGTGTGTTTCTTCTCTAGAGTGTCAGATTATTGAAAGGCAGCTGTAGAGAGATGAAGACAGAAAGAAAGGCTCAGTCTGACCTTAGGTGGGACCATGTTTATTCATAAGGGACAGTGTTGTCATCCACTGTGCAGATGGAGAAAATGTCTGCATAAGAAGATGGATTGTAGCCCCTGACTGAGATTGAAATGGCGTTCATATTCCTCAAGGGAGGCTGGGAAGCATGGTCTTTCAGTGGACAGCTACCATATAGCCTGCCTTAAATCCAGTCAGAAAGTGGTTGGTATTGAGGTTTAACCTGGGACCAGCAGTTGAGGTGCCTCTTTAACATTTCAAAGCGTACCTGGACTCCAGGTTCTCCCAGCATCCCTCAGTCCCTACCTGTTACAGAGTATGACTAGCATAGGCCACCCTCTACACTGAATTCTCCAGCCCGGGGGCTGAGCTGCCCTTCCCCCAGAGGCTCTTTCCTACACTGTCCAGACATTTTGGTTGCCTGTTCTCTTTTGTTTTTGTTTCTTGTACCTATGGTCTCTCCCTCTTCCTCTCCCTCTCCTTCTCCCTCCCCCTCTCCCCTCCCCCTTCCCCCTCTCCTCTTCTCCCAACATGGTTCAGGATCATGACCACTCTGGACTCTTCCAGATGTATCTGCCTCTGGCCATGTTCTCTCACATATCTGTAATAAACTCTTCCACCATACCTAGGAGCAGTCACGTCCCTTCTCTTTTTACTTCTTTTTCTTTCATTCAGTTGGTTTCCCTAATAATATCCACACCACTACTACATCCATGGGCATGTCTTGCCATACTGGTCATTACTGAACCTGCCAGGGTTCACATCTAGGTAAGACTGCTGATTTTTCCGCTCAGCAGCCTGTCAGGCATTCTCTATGAAAGTCAACCATCAGAAAGGGAGCTTCCCGGTCAGTGCCAATGCTGGGCATGACAATGCTTATTTGTCCTCACGAAAACCTACTGTGTATCCAGGAGCCAAGCAGACAGACATGTCTCATGGATGCAAATGACTGCGTCTTGAGGTCCCTCCTATGAATCTGACTCTTAGTATATTTGCAGCCAGGGAGGAGTACATGGAGAGTGACTTGAAACTTTCACCCAACTTCTCCTGTATGACATCACTTCTGCTCTCAGGTCCCTGCCCAGAATCCTCTGGGACTGGGAAAGTCCTCCCTGAGCCAGGCCAGTATCTAACATTCACTAATTTTACCCAAAGTAAATCACTTGTTCCCACTGTTGCACTTTATTAAAGAACCCAATTTCTGTGCACCAAACCACTGCTCTGAGGGATGACAGTCACTAGAGGTTCCTCAGAGAACCTCCAAGTACATAGGGTGAGTCTGTCAATCAGCCTCTCAAAGGTGTAGGAATGCTATTGGCCAGCCACATTGGAGACCACAAGTTACAAACATTGCCAAGGACAACTGATGCTCTCAATCTGTAACAATCTAGATCACAGTGTCTTACTGCAAGGGCTTTGGATCCCTGCCGGGAGCACAGGAATAACTGCAAGAGGTCTGCAAATCTGTACCTAACCCAAGCATTGATTGAATGGCAAAGAGCGAGTATTGATGGCACATCCTGTTTGGAAAGTGCGTGTTATTTATAAACTACAGACTCACTCGATGCATTCCTAAAGACACAGTATAGATCTGACTTTATAAATTGTCTCATGATACACTGTAACATTCAGGTTTTCAGAAGGAACAAGCAGATGACTCAGAGTGAGCAGATTAGGGACAACTGCTGGGGGGTCAGGAGGCAAATACACTACAGGCGCCTAATCTGACTCCTATCTGCCCACACTTGCCATTCAGGAGGCCATAACTTATGCACAAGATGATGGTGCTGACTGCAGGAGGACTCCACATTTTCACTTTGGCCCCTCAACTACCCATAGCTTATATTTGAATAAGAAAGAGCACATCTCTACTCTTGAGGTACATCTTCCCCTATATGAAAACAGTTTTTGGTTTTTTGGGGGGATTGTTCAATTATTACAAATTCAACAATTGTAATAACTAAAGGGATTTACAGTATGTTTATTCTTTGTGAAGTGTGCATGTTCTTGCTGAGTTTGTGTTGCTAGGTTATGGTATCTTTGGACTGTGTTCTTCATGATGTTTTCCTGTTGTTCTGAGTGTCTGCAAAAGCTCTAGAACAGTCTCTTCTAGTTCTTGCTATTGCTTCTCTCAGCCATGCCCTGTCATTCCCCATTCTGTCCTGCTTGAGACATCCACCCTATAGCCTTCCCAGGAGCAGCCATAACTTGCATTGGCTTTTCACCCACTTGCTGTCTGTGGGGCTGCTCTGTCTTATCAGCGGCAGTCCCTTCCCCATCTTTACCTGGAATTTTATTTGCACTTCTTTTTTCTGTGTTTCGTGCTGTAGGAAAAATCACTATGGAAGTAGCATGGATTCCTGGTTATGAGGACATGTCCCTGTGCCCTTTGCACAGGTCTCTTTATGCTAGAGCAATATCCACTTCAACAAAACACAATACACTGTCTGCTACAGAGGACGCACTTTGCTCTGAGATGAAGCTTGGCAGGCTTCGAGCCTGCTAAACATGGCTGTATACTCTGGCATGCAGCCTACATCCTCAAAGAATTTGTCCCCATTACTGACCTATAACCTTAAATCTGCATTAACTGGGAAGTCCCTCGGATGTTTGCTATAGGAACAGCGTGTGGCAGAGTATTTGTTGTAGAAGGTCACCCTGCTTCCTAAAACTACTGAACAATTTTTGCCCTAGAAAATTGAATTTATTGGCTAACCTTGTCATAATTAACTCAGTAATTCTGACATAACAATCTTCTGTGAATACAGTTACCCTTATAAAAACTGAATAGATTCTAGCTTGTAAAACATTTTAGATTGTCTTGCTGTCAACAGAACAAGTGAGGTTTCAATGTTTATTTCAGAAGACCATGTGAAACTCCAAGCCAGGATAGCCTGTGCCTCCCATGTTAGACCAGCACACACATCTTGCCCTGAAGGCTTAGGACCTCCTTTTAGCAGTCAGTCTTCATTTAACCTTTGGAATACCCTGAAACCTGACCATGTGCCTGACCACACCACCTTATGATAGTCTAGATGCTCAGTCTAGAAACTCTTCCACTGGCCTCACCCAGCAGTGAAGCAATCTCTCCCACTCCTTTGGTCTCTAGGCTTTATGGCCTGGTCTGCCCTATATACAGTGTTACTGGCTTCTTGTCATGTGGCACCAAGGTGCCTCCTAAGGAGATCTTCCACATCCAGTTTGATGATGCAGAGATGGGAGCAAGGAGGAGAAAGCAAGGGCAAGAAAGCACTGCTCATCTGAGACTACACAAGAGCTTCCTGATCAGAGAGGCCTGGCCAGCCTTTGTTCTGCGAATATTGATTTACAGTTTTAAAGAGTAGCATCTCCTTCCCCAGCACCACTGCTGAGTGATGTTGTCATGGGATCATCATGGTGTCCCAGTGGGGTCATCTTGTAGCCGTTGTTGTGGCTTGATGGTGTCATTACAGAGACATTATGATGTCCCGATGGGGTCATCATGTTCTGATGATGTCATCACGATGTCCTGATGGTGTCATATAGTGCCATCCCTACACCTTGGTGATGCCACCCTCTCCTCTGCTTCTATTCCTCTTTTTCCCTGTGCCTTTTTTCTTTCATCACCGTGAATCCTCACCATCTTCAGCACAGCCTTTAAAGATCTATCCTCCTGTGGGAGGCTACACATATATTTCCTCAGCTCAGTATAACTTGTCACTAAGTATTTGTAATGAGCTGCATCCTGTTAACATGTGAACTCACTTCACTCCACAGCATTCTGACATTCTGTGCCTATCTGCAAAGCGGGGGACAGTAATGCACAGAGGAGGTGAAGTTGGGAGTCCATCTCAGACTCTCTGCAGAACACTCACTCATCCCTCACACAGTGGGTTATTTATTTTCATTGTTGTTTTAATGAACATTAAGGCTGCATGTGATAGCTGAGAGATGTATCTAATCAGGCCTTGTCTGAATTACTTTTCATGGGAAAGCCTGACACATGGCTGTCCAGGAACACATCTCTCATGTGAAAGCAGAACTTCCTACTTGGCCAGTGAGTCCTGCTGTTGGCCTACGGGGAAGAGCTGTCCTGTGGTTCCCATGCTGGCTGCCACTATGTGGGCAATGCACCTATCAAAAGGGCATTTAGTTGTTGACACACACGGCACTGGATGTGAGGAATAACCAAAGCTCTGAGGCAGGGCTGACCTACAAAAGACACCTGTTCTTCCAGTTACAACAATAGCCTCAGGGGGTCAGGGGCTGTCTGTCAGCTGTCTGGTTGGCTAACTACCCTCTAATGAGAGGAGGACAGGTGCAGAGCAGCCATGAGGAAAAGCAGAGGAGGGAGGCAGCGCAGTGAACAGGCCAAGCTCAGAGGCACAGCCAGCCATGACCCATATGGAAGGCCTGATGACCCAGCTCAGCCTGGACCTTTGACACTCGCCATGCCCTTTCTGTTAGTACAGTCTCTTCCATTACAACCCAAATTGCCCTCATGTGTGGACTTGTTTTAGGAGCAGCAGTATATATCTCTCAGTCAGACATCGTCACCTAAGACATACCAGTACCTAAACCATATCCCAACAGTCTGTTCTAAGGAGCCGGTAAGTCACACAGCAAGTTGAATCTACAGATTCCTTAAGGATCAACCAGTGGAGATCTTCTTCCCACACCATGCACACCATGAGTGCCATCACATCCTCCCAGCCCCTTCACAATACTCACACATTCCATCTCACTCCCCGAAAGCTGAGCATGTTACTGCACTCACTACCTTCTACCCCTCCACTGTCCCTCCACTGCCCCCATGTCCTACAGCTACCAGAACCTTCACACTCTGTGAGTCCAGACCCATAGCCACAATGAGCCCCAGCATTTCTTGCACACCTGTCACCCCACTTTTAGGACCACAGAACATCCCTTCCCTTTTGCCATCTTTCTATTGTACCTAATAGCAGAGGTGAATAGAGTGGCCAAGACCTGGGGAACTTGGTAGCCATCTTTAGAAACACAAATGAGTAGCAAACTGAGACTCGTGGTGCAACCCTGTCATGCCAGCTACTCAGAAAGCTGAAGTTGGAAGTTCCAGGCCTGCCTGGGCTATAGAGCAAGTTCAAAGCCAGCTTGGACAACTTAATGACACCTTATCAAAAAGACTGGGGCTGCAGCTTAGTAGCAGAGAGGCCCCAGGCTTGATCCTAGCACAAATCAATGAACAAATCACACAGAGACGCCTGGAAAGGAAACCCACTGTGTCAGGTGGAGTTGAGTAGTCTCAGAGGCTGCCTTCTGAGCAGGCTCAGGGAGACGATACCCAGGGAAACAGAGTTTTTAACCCAGTGAATACAGCAAACATTTCACATGGAGGCCCCTTGGGCTGGGAGGCTGTTTGTTCTTGGAAGCTTTCCAGAGCTTTCTGACAACAACAAACCTCTAGAAGCATGTAACTCTTCAAGGGAGCTGTGGCAGCCTCACATTTTCAAGCCAAGATCTGGGTAGCAACTCAGGTCTTGTGAGCATTTCTGATGATGCATTTGAGAACTACAATCCTGGACACCAAAAACAGAACACTGGAGATCACAGGGCACTCAAGGCCGGGGCAGCCAGAGCATCAGAGCCCAGACAGCAGAACAGGGAGCAGTGGCGTGAGGCACAGGGGAGAGCTGGGAAACAGCTGGGTTTGTTGATGTGTGACTTGGGCCCACTACTTCCTATGAACTCAGTCCTAAATAAGTCATTGAGAAAGCAACTTGTAACCTAAGTATTGTCTGTGGCTTTAAAGTGAAATGTAGGGGGGTTGGGGATTTAGCTCAGTGGTAGAGCACTTGCCTAGGAAGCGCAAGGCCCTGGGTTCGGTCCCCAGCTCCGAAAACAGAAAAGAAAAAAAAAAAAAAAAAAAAGTGAAATGTCTAGGCAGGTGAGTTGATTCCAAATAAAGCTGCCAAAGTGCCAGGGCTACACAGAGAACCCCTGTCTCAAAAGAACAAAAAACAAAAAGCCTGCCAGATGTTTTCCAAACTCCAAATGCCTTCCTAAAACCACACACTCTCCTGTTTTACACTGATGTCACCAGACCCTCACCAAATACCTGCTGGGCTGAATTAGGGTTCCCTAGAGGAACAGAGCCAGCAGGATGAATATATATAATGCATTAAACCAACTTACCTTAAAATATCAACGCCAGCTGAATCGCACCTGAGAGGCTAGGATCCTGGGAATGGCTGGTCCCTGACAATGAGGCCTTTGCAATTGGAGTCATCCCAAGGCAGCTGTCTCTCACCCGGGAGGTTGACAGCCTAGCAGTGCTGGGGTCATTAAGGCTGGATACCTCAGTAGTCCCAATGTGGCACTAAAAGCCTGAAAAGTTCCTGGGGAGCAACTGATCCTTAGTCAGTGGTGGAATATGTCAGCCATGGAATCAGCAACTAGGCAAATCAACTCTCTAGCAAGGAGGGAAAGCCATCCAAAGTCAGGGTCCCCTGCCTTGCTCTTTTCACCTGGGGTGCTGCCAGGAGGTGCACCCACACCTGGGGTGGGACTTCCTACATCAGTTAGCAGCTAAGAGAAAGCTTCGTAGGTCTGCCATGGGCCCAACTGACAGCGGCAAGAGATTGAGGCCTCTTCCCAGATAGTATGGACCAAGTTGGCACTGAAGCTATGACGGTAGCCAGCCTCGAGACCTCACTCTTGGAATTAGATTTAACCCATCTCATAAGGCAAGGATCAGGTGAACTATATGCTTTCCCATCTGAAGGGACACTTGGCTTCGAGCAGCTCTATCTCAGGAACCACCACAGATTGGGGACAAGGTAGGAGGAGAACATACAGCTGAAGGAGGAGACATGATGTGGGGCATGATGGGAGGAGGGGCTTGATGTGAGGCATGATGGGAGATGATGGGAGGGGGCATGCTTGATGGATGGAAGGGGCGTGATGGGAAGTGGTGTGAAGGGAGGAGGGGGCAGGATGGAGGAGTCACAATGGGAGAGGGGTTCTGATAGGTGACAGGAAGGACAGACAAGACACCCTTATCCTATACTAGGAAGCCACACTTGTACTCCATATGGCAGAAAGAAATCTGCCTATACCGTGGAGTCTCTTGTCTGCCACCAGATTCTTGCCTTGTCCGCTCCAGGAATGAAGCAGGCAGACAGCAAAAGAGGGGAGCGGTCTAGCTCCTCCAGCAGCCTCTGTGTATGCCAGCTCCCTAGAAAGCACAAAATCCTGCAGAGCAGGTCCAGTGTTCCCACTGTGCCTAACAGGATGCTGAATGAGCCCCTCAGGAAAGGTGGCAGATGGCACAAGGACCAGCCGGGTGCCGGTGGGCAGCACCGTTGATGCCATCCAGCATTGTGGCTCAAAGTGTCTAGAAACCAGGAGTAAACACGGCGATGTAGAGGCAATGTCAGAATTGCAGAGCAAACCAAGCTGTGTCCATAGCTGTGGCTGTGGCTGTGGTGTGACTGTGGATAAGGCCCTTGTCGTATTCAAAGAACTAAAGAAACACATGCAAATAACAGAGAAGTGGGGGAGGGGTTGTTCAGAAGCAAAATCAAAGTACAGGCCAGATGCGCTGAGAGAGCATCAGGTTCCCTGAGCTGGGGTGCTCCAGAAGCCTTAGTCACAGCCTGGAACGTCTGTTTGAAGGGCTAGGAGGAGTGAGATTTTGAGAGCAGAATTCGAGTGACCTTCTGCTTTGACATGTCAGTGCCTGCACCGACTCGGTACCAAGAGCAGGGCATATGCCTGTGGATTTAAAAAAACAAAACAAAACAAAACAAAAAATACACATACTCGGGTCATTCGTATTAAGAGAATGCTAAATATTTAGCTTTACTCGCTGAATATGTACCCCAAGTTCACCAGGTGGAAAATTCCAGGAAGCACAGTGGGAAAACCAGCTTAAGGCCTCAGGAACAAAAGACCAAATACATGCCCTAAGTTTACAGGGGAGAAATCCAGGAAGACCAGCCTAAGCCCTCAGGAACAAAGACGGATGAACCATCACCCGGGTGTACCACCCAGGTGTGTTGCTACTGGGCCAGGGCATTCCTTTGTTAGGAACAAAAGGCTTCTACATGCATCAGTAGGGCTCAGCAGGGGTCAAACACTGCAGGGGCCCCAGGAGGGTCCGACACTGACAGGCTTGGTTTGTACAAACTCTGTTCATTGCACACACCCTTCCCCACGATGCATCTGACTTTAATTAACCATATGCATATCCAATTATAAGCATAAGGTAAGAAATAAGCATTTTTCCCTAAACATTGATTTTGAGGACACAGTTTACCTTACTGATGATGATGCGCCCAAAACCAGTCTAGGTTTTACTGATTCATTATTCCTAATTTCAGGATGTATCCGGATTCGTGTGTGCACACAAGCACACACGCGCAGTTGCTAAGAGTTGCTAGGAAGCTGTATGTCAGAGTGACTCAATTACCTTTGCTTGCAGAGAGTGGATCGCTGGGCCTCAGATTGTTAAGTATGTTAATTGGAGCTACCCATGCCAAGTAGGGTCCTAGGTTCTAAGCTATCCCTAGGTTTTCCTGCCTCAGAGCGACTGCAGTCTCCAGGGTGGACACACCCTGCTTCAGCTGGGGCAGCTGACCAAGTTCTCAGAAACTGAGAGAAAGACCCAAAGCCCTGGCCCGGCTTTCCCCAGGCCTCTGCCTCCCCTTCTGAGTTGGGTACATCAGATACCTCCTGGGGGGCCCACTCAGGTTAAGGCATCCCTGGGAGCTAAATGTTAGGGGGATCCAGCAGAATGGAACGTTTTTATCTCAGAGGAAACTGCCACCTAACACCGCGGCCCTCTGATTATTGGTATGCGTGCTGGGGCAGGGACTGAGAGGTGTGGTGGGGATACAGCCTGGGCTCTGGACTTTCGGCAGTTTGTGTCTTCCCAAACGCTGACCACAATGAGATCCACAGGAGGTTGAGTGAAGCCACAAGACCCCAAAGACAGGGCCAAGAGTGGTTTGCCCACCTGGCGATGTGCTGGGAAGAACTGCCCTATAGGTCAGATGCTGCACGGACTGTGCTGGCCCAGGCCCCTGATCCCCGCAGCAGAGTTGAGAGGCTGACACAGTGACTTGTATTCTCCCCTTGGTTAGCAAGGGTCACCCTCAGATGGGAATGGTGCCTCTGTGCCCAGGGTGCTCTGAGCCCCTGGTAATACAGAACTAGGGGTTCTATGGGCATAATCTCTCTGAAGTTGATGAAAACCACAGATCTTACCTGGAAGGCAACAAAGAGGTAGTTTATCCTGAGCCAAATATGAGCGACACAGGTTCAGGTCGTGTGAAAGCATGGTCCAGCAGGGAAACTGTCTCGTGATTCTTGATAGTAACCGTACAAGAAAGCCATGGCTCTAGTCATTTGCCACGTGGATTTGGTAGGGCCGTCAGGTGGTGATTACGGCAAGGGGGAGGGTATTCCGCTGTAGGTTTCTGACATCATCAGATGACTGTCTTAGCTTTTCAGTTGTTGGAGCTAGCGCCCTGCTAAGAATACACCTGATACTTGAAGGGATGTAAGTCAGCCACTGGCCAGGAAAGAAACTAAAGGTAGCCCAAGATAACCTAGCGCTGGATGTGCAACATTCCAACTCCACGGTCACAAAGTTCTACTCCGTCAAGCAGACTGTAGGGACTGGGGTGGGAGGTGGGGAAGGCTTTTTTCTGGGAATGCTAGTTTACAAAGGTAATCGCAGAATAATTTCTGTAGCCCGACACCACTTCATTCATCACTGTTCCATACATGAGATTCTAAAATAACCATCATGGGGCTGTGTAAGTGTTTCCCCCCTTAAGATTTCAGCTCAAAATTGACTTCTGGGAGGTGGATTCAACACTTTCAGATCACTCAGCAAGGATGCAGCCAGTCTGGGCAGGCTGTGGTGCCAGGCGCCCTCTGGTGTCCACCTCTGGGGTTGTCAGCCTGGGAACTTTTCAACCTGAGTCAGAAAGGGCCTGAGAGATGCATCTGGCCACCCCTGACCTGTGACTTTCCCACCCTACTAAGCGGATAAGACACCGTGAGCAGGCACCAGCCGAGGGTCAGCTCAGCACCCTGACTCCCTCCTGCCCACCTTCCCCACCCAGAATCCTCATAGCCCAATTCACAGTCCTTTCGGCTTCTAAGTTAAACCATAAATACAGATTAACATTTCTAATCAGTAGTTTACATGGGGTGTGTGTGTGTGTGTGTGTGTGTGTGTGTGTGTGTGTGTGTGTGTGTGTGTGTGTGTGTGAGAGAGAGAGAGAGAGAGAGAGAGAGAGAGAGAGGGAGACTGGGTAAATTTTGATTTCAGATAAATCTTGAACACTTTTTATTATCATCAGTATACCCTGGGTAAAACTTAGATTGTGCCATAAACGCCATGGGAGATACAATTATACTAAAACACAGTTTGTCTACCCCAAATCTCATTTCACTGAGTGTCCTGTATTTGATCTGACAAAGGTCCATGCTAGCTAAGGCAGTCTTCTACTACTTGGGACTCTGCACACGAGGGGCAAAGATGATGAAGGCTCTAGAAGGTAAGAGGTGCCCAGACAGACATACCAGGGGGTGCCCACAGACACCAAGGAGGCGGCAACAGGTGCCCCTGAGTTAGTCTTTAGAGTTCGTCTAACATGTTTCCTCTGGAATCTAGCCTTCATGAATGGTTTCCTTGTGCGTGCACGGGGGGGAGCGTAGAGCAATGTCCTGTCTCCAGGTCACCCACGTCCCGCCTACACACTCTGAAGAGAGGGTGCTTCTGGAGAACAAAGGGAAGAACACGAACAAAGCAAAAGCCTTCGGTTGGCTCTGCCAGACTCTCAAGGGATGGCCCCCATCTATGCCCCGTCTACCTTCATGGCTCCTCTAGAAACCAGCGTTCTGGGGCATGCCTGAAATAGCAGCACTCTGGCCTGAGGCAGGGGGATTGGGAATTCTAGACTAGCCTGAACTATATAGAAAGACTCTACCTCAAAACAACTCACTCTCTCTCTCTCTCTCTCTCTCTCTCTCTCTCTCTCTCTCTCTCTCTCTCCTCCTTCCTCCCTCCCTCCTTCCTTCCCTCTCTCCTCCTTCCCCCCTTCCTCTCCCTCTCTGGCCTTTCCATTTGCAAGCAGAGATTGGTTAAATTTTTTATGTCTGCATATGTGTTTGTGCACCATGTGTGTCCCTGGTGCCATCAGGGGACAGAAGAGGGCATCAGATCCCCGGACACTGGAGTACAGACTCTTATGAGTGGCCCTGTGGGTGCTGAGAATCAAACCCATGTCTTCTGGAAAATCAGTGTTCTTAACCCCTGAGCCATCTCCCCAACCCACAAAACCATAAACTATTGGTGATCTATCAGCCCAATAGAGACAGAAACCACAATTTCTTTGTTATAATAAAAAATCAAAATGCTAATAGTCCTGAGGTTGTCAGACATGAATACGTCAACATTGTTTATTAACATGGGCTGGGTCCTGAGCTGAATAAAAGGCGTGACAGAGACCTGAAATTTGAGCTACTCTCCTTGAGAAAAAACTACTGTGAAATGTGGTCCTGGGTATGTGAGAACTCCAGCACCATCGTGGCTCCAACACACTTCCTGTGTACCCGCTGCAGTGTCTCACACACTGTCAGTCACGGTTGTCATTCCTTCTTACTCTAGGGAAGCTAAGCACAGAGTGGATGGGTCTTCCCATTCAGCTAATCCAATCTAGAAACATCTTCATGTATCCGCCTAGAGGTTTGTCTCCTAAGCGATTCTAGGTCCTAGCAAGCTGGCATTTATGCTGACCGACCTTCACATTGGTCAAAGGACACAAAATTCATGCAGGAGGGAGAAGCTCAGGAGATCTGGACGTGATGATGCTGTAAACAGTAACTACAGTGCATCTGACAATGACTGAGAGATCTCAGAGGTGCTCATCATTACAATTATGACTATGCAGCTGAGAGCACACGTATCATCCCAGCGGGTGGGAGGTGAGGGCAGGACTACCAAGAGTTCAAAGCCACCCTTGGCTGCCTTCTGAGCTTTAGGCCAGCCTGAGTTATCTGAGAACATGTTCCATGAACGAGTGAGTAATAAATAGGTCAATCATTTTTAGTCTAGTGCATAGGTCTTATCCTTAGAGTTCTACTCTCCCCGCATTCTAGATGTTTCTACTGAGTTACCTAAAGGTGGGGATCCTATATCCCGATAGCTCAAGTTCCTAGACTTCCCTGTACATCAGGACTAAGAACCACCTGGAAGGAAAATGAAAGTTCCGTTTTGCTATTTGTACCTCAGACAGGCAACGCGCCTTAATTTTACTATAAACGCGTGTCCAGGACAACCAGAAGTTCAACCCTAAGCAGTAACTACAGCAACGATTGCTCTGTTGTGGCTAGAGCCCACCAGCCCAGCACACATTAAACAGGCACACAAAGGAGCTGGTGCTGGCCTCCAGCTGGGGTGTGATTAACAAGACGGGGGCACTCACCAGCCACTCAGCCTGGAGCACCCTGCTCCTGGAGCGTACTTATGCACTCCCAGGAAGAAAATCTGAGACTGAAGGAGTCAGGTCACAAAATAAAATTATGTTTCTCTGACCTGTTCGAGTCTCTGCATCCAGCATGCACCCATTGAGCTCCTAACCCTGTGCCTGAGCATTCGTCCCTACAAACTGCGTAGTTCCCCTGTCTAAATGGCTGAGTTTCCACCAATTTCCTCGGCTGTGGAGTTCCTGTTGAGAGGATTCCTGATTGTGCCGAAACTGAAGTTACCTGTGACAATTGCAACTGTCATTAGGTTTCCCAAACTAAGAGAGAAGACAAAAGCAACCACTGGATATCATCGTATTCAGAGAGACAGGCGATAAACCCTGGAGTGATAAACCAGGACTGAGGGCGAGGGAGAAGGCCCTGCAGGGGGAGTGTTACTGTTAGCACTGCAGGCCCTTATACTGAACCAGGACCTGAGCCAGTTCCTACAGAATCTGGGCACTTGCGAAACCGTGTTCAAGTGGCTTGCTGGAATCAACAGTCGGAAGGGGAACATGCCCATGGGTCTTTGCCTCAGATGCAAACACTCCCAGAGCCAGCAGTGCAGTCCCAACCTTCCCGGTGTGTAGCATTCAACTCACCTTAAACCCCTACCCTTCCCAACTACAGGAAGGGAAACACCCTTCCAGGCGCCTATGTCCTCCCTCCTCCCTCCCTCCCTCCCTCCCTCCCTCCCTCCGCACTGCCAGCGCCCCACTCTAGTGCTCCCGTGGTGGTCACCAGTCACTATCCACAGGTTGCTGTGTCCCAGAGACAACAGGTAGACACAGACCTTGCACCCATCAGGGCAGAGGATGAGGCTAAGTGTGGATGGGGTCGCAAGGTCTGGATGGGGGCCTGGCACAAACGTGCTCGTCAGCTCCATTGCCTCTCTTGGCACGTCCTCGAAGACATTTCAGAGATGACTGCTTGGGTTCAAAAGGAGAGCACGCCAATTCCTTAATGCTGGAAGATGCATGTTTCCCAGCCTGCCAATTTGCATTTGTGCAGAGCTATCGAGAATTCCCTTATCCGCCTCTGGCACGGAGCCATCCCTCCAAGGTCTTCATTACTTCCCAATTGTCACAATTTATTCGCTTCATTTTTCTTGTTAGGAAACATTTTAAAAATTAATCTCCAATCTTGAGCTGCTGTTAATTTAAAGCCCCTCCTCATTTATTAATGAAGCTCTTGTTTCAGTCACACCCTTGCACCACCTAGAGATGTGCATCCACATGGCCACTTGTGCTCGCATGCGCACACACATGCTAGCATGTGTACACTGTCATTTAAGCATGTCCACACTGTGAGAATGCACTGCCACACATACAAGTTTACATGCTGTCATACACACATAAACATGCTGGCACATACACACTGTCATGAATGCACTGTCATACACGTACACACATAAACACCCTGCCAAACACACACAGCACATCTATCCGCTAAGCTCCTTTCAGAGCAGAGGCAAGTGTGCTCAAATGAAGTGGCATGCACACATTGCCATGTACACACATGTACACATGCTGCCATGAACATATACACTCTCGTGCACATACATAGCCACAGGCTGTCATGCACATAGCACATACACAGACACCCTCATGCTGTCATGCACAGGATGGCAAACACAGAATATGCAACTGATTAAATCAGTGCGAGACTCCTTTCTTTTCTCTCTTCCCAGTTAAAACTTCTTTTGCCTGTTCAGGGACCACTGTCACTATAACATGCATGCACATGTCCTTCACAAAGGGAGATGAACATCCTGGAAAGACTGCAATGAAAAGGCACCTCCTTATGAGTCAACTCAGAAGACACAGTGCGGGGTTGGGGATTTAGCTTGGTAGAGCGCTTGCCTAGGAAGTGCAAGGCCCTGGGTTTGATCCCCAGCCCCGAAAAAAAAAAACCAAAAAAAAAAAAAAAAAAAAAAAAAAAGAAGAAGACACAGTGCAGGGCAGGAGAGATGGCTCAGGAGTTAAGAGTGCTTACCGCTCCTGCAATTCACTCTCACAGCAGCTGTCAACCATCTGGAACTCCAGTTCCAGGAAATCCAGCGCCCTCTTCTGGTCTCCATGGGCACTGCATCCATGTGATGCACATACACACAGGCAGGCAAAACAACCATACTCATACATGAAAGAAAAGAAAAGAAAAAAGAAAAAAAAACAAAACACCAGACTCTGTTCCAAAGAGAGCTTAAGGACCTCACAAAGGTGGTGTTAGAACAGTCAAAGAAAAAGACAGATAAGCCCAGCTCTAGCCATGCGGTTCCAGAATATGGGAGGGTGTGGGCGCTCATCAAAAAGAAATCCAAGGGGTTGGGGATTTAGCTCAGTGGTAGAGCGCTTGCCTAGCAAGCGCAAGGCCCTGGGTTCGTTCCCCAGCTCCAAAAAGAAAAAAAAAAAAAAGAAAAAGAAAAGAAATCCAAGTGGCCGCCCTCAGGACAAACCCACAGTGCTCACAAACGTCACACCCCTTTGCAGGTCTGGGTGAGACTGCGGTTCCCTTGGTGAGTGGGTGAGCAATGGAGCGGGGTTCCATTCCATCGCCCTCTATGAGTCAGACAGCCACGGCCATGCACCTGCCTCATAAGGAAGCTATTGTTCATGCAGAGCGAGGCTGAGGTCTGAGAATAGAAAGTAACCAACCACAAGTCAGGGAGCCTGACCGTAACCTGCCAGCTCCAGTAAGAGAGCCAGAGAGTGGAAGGGCTCGGTGCTGAGAGGCAAAAGAAGGCAGGGGCAAGGGCTTCCGCTCAGGAGGTGAAGCGAGCAGAAGGAAGCCCCAACCTCCGTGGCTCAGCAGAGCTTGGCTGCTTTGCATCCATCTCTCATTAGCTCCAAAGTGCTCCACACAGCTCTTCAGCATCAGGAGGCCGCAAGTGCTCATTGCAAAATTAATTAGAGGATACTTAAGAGGCAAAAAAACAATCTGCTTCATTAACCGGCATGCACAAAAAGCCTCCCCAGAACCAGCAGAGCAAACAGGTTTCCTCTCAAGAGTCTGCTCTAAACAATCACAGCCTCTTCCGGTCGGTCTGCAGCTGAGTCTGTGCTCTGAAGGAAAGGGAGTGACAGGGGCCCCCAAGAAGCATCCTGGCCTGGGGGAGCTGCTTTGCCAGTCCTCCAGAGAATGGAGCCAAAGGGTCTATCTACGGAAAGCCGGGGGACTTTTAAGGAGCTGGTTCATGGGATTCAGGGATGGGCAAGCCAGAAGTGTGTAGGCAGAACACAGGCTGGGAACTCTGAGGGCTTAGGCCGAAGCCCCTCCTCCCAGGAAACGGGCCCTGCGGCTGATTAGACAAGGCCCACCCATGCAGTGGAGGGCGGTCTCCTGTGCTGAACACCTTCCTGGTCAGAGGCACAAAAACCTTCCCAGCAGCAACACGCAGAGCATGTTAGCTACTTCACTGTTGCTGTGATAAACACCTTGACGGGGCAACCTAAGGAAGAGAAAGCTTATTTTCGCTAATGGTCCCAGCAGGATAAGGGTCCGTAATGGAGGAATAGAGCCATAGTGACAAGAGATAGATATGGTGGCAGGAAAAGGCACCTGAAAGCTCAAATCCCGAACACACAAAGGGAAGAGAAGAAACCGAAAACTCAAAGCCAGCCTCCAGAGACATAACTTCTTCCATTAAGGTCATACTTCCCAAATCTCCACAGACAGCTCCACCAACAGGAGCAAACACATGAGGCTACAGGGGCATTGCCATTCAAACCACCATCCATAATGTTTGACCAAGAAACCTCACAGCACAGTCCAGCCAACATGGCGCATGAGCCATCCACCACAGGCTCTGTGAAGCCCTACTTCTGTTTGGATAGTATTGCCTCATCCCCTGAGCTATGCTCTGGACCAACATTGCCCTGCAACCAGCCCTCATCAGGTAGGGGCCCCATGGGACTCTGAGAGTCTCAGCAGAATATGTCATGAACGAAGCTATGCTCTGTCACAGACTGCAGAGGCCTTGGGGTGTTCCATGGCTAAGAACTGAGGAGACAACCATTGAGGATCAGATTATTGCCACTCTCTGGGATGCCTCGACTTTATGAGTCAGGAGTCTCCTCCCAAAGCTGAGGCGGAAGAGGATTTAACCAAATAAGGACAAAGTTAATATCCAATGAGCACTAATGGACATCACTGAAATAAATTGATTTTCCAGGAAATGTCCAAAGGTAACTGCTACACTAAGGAAGCCTCCTCCTGCTTGGCCTCTCTCCACCCAGTGTAAAGAGTTAATTGGTTTTATTATAAGCGCACAAAAGGAAAAATCACAGGGCCTGGTGCCACCACTCATTAGAGTTTCCAGAGAGTTCCATTTCAAACACAAATCACCCTCTTCCTCTATCCTGTTCTTGCTTCCTTGCCTGAGTACCTGTCAGTCCAAATGCATGCACAGGTCCCCACAGATAGCCACAGCCTGTTAGTTACCAAGCTTGTCCATCTACTTAGCTTTGTCCCAAGCTACAAAGTTACCTCCATCCCTCATCCTCCACAAATGCATACCATTCACAGAGATCGCATGGTTTCACCCGGCTCTCACATAAGTAAAATGTGACATTTGTGTATTATCTACCACCTGTCACTGCAGCTCCAGAGGATAGGACACCCTCTTTTGCAACCTCTTTCATGGGTACACACACACACACACACACACACACACACACACACACACACACACACAAATAAAAAAATATGAGACTTTCCTATCACCAGTCAGTAAGATAAGAAAATTTTCATTAACAGTAAAAGAAGAATGGTTAGAGAGATGGCTCAGTGGCTAATAGTTCTTGCTGCTCTTGCAAGAAACCAGATTAAGTTTCAAGAACCCTCATGAGGTCATTCACAACTACCTGTAACTCCAGTTTTAGGACTAAATACCCTCTGGTCTTCATGGGCACTTATACACAAGTGTTACACATAAACTCACACAGGCACACATATATACAAATACATAACTAATAAAATATTTTAAGTAAGTAAATATAAGAACGTGGGGTAGCGTCACCAGCAAGGTTTAGGAAAAGGACCCACAGTTAGCCAACTGCAGAACTATACTCTCAGCGGTGTTGACAGATGGGAATTGCAGAGTGTGGTCCTGGGGTCAACACCGCTAAGATTCCCCCCCCCATCTGATTCCCTCCCCTGGGGTTAATGTGTTTACATTTCAAGTACAATCCCAGTTAAAAATAACTGTCTTCCTTTTCAAAGGCTGCACAAATACAGCCTGAGGGGAGTTACTGATTGAACATTCCCCAGCTAGAGGAGGGAAAGATACACCGAGAGGCAAGAGCCCCATTTTGCTAATTACAATCTTTCTGCAAAGTGCCCTGTAACTGTAATTCTCATTAATTATTTATTACCAATGACCGTCAAAAGAACATCCTCTTTTCTTATGGCTCACAATAAAGGTAATATCCTGAACCTTAGGGTTTTTGTTTTTTTTTCCTTTCTAAAACCCTTGGGTTCTGTTTCATATTCAGTGGAGTCTTCCAGGAACAGTGATGAAGGCATCCTCCATTAGCATCCATCTGGAGCAGACCCATCTGGGGACCGACAGACAGGACCCATTTGAGGGCAGCTGTTCCAGGGTGTCTGGCCACAACTGTCTCCCATAGCCGGTTCCCACAGGTTTGCAGGAGTGTGTCAGATGACGGCCCAGGCTGTGGAAAGGCAATGAGTCCTCAGTTAGCCACCATGTTCCACTGTCAACCCAAAGTTCCTAAACCTTGGAACTTGCTCATGCCCCACTATCTTACATATGCTCGGGAGCAACTGCTGAGAATGAAGCCCATTGGAAGCCGATGGAGTCACCATTATCTGTCCCTCCTATGAGTCTCACAAGTGACTCCAGTGTGGTCCTTGAACTGACACTGGCCAATGGGATGTGACATAGGATGGTAGATCAGCTCACGTCTCCCATTGCCTCTTTGGTATAGAAAGAGAGTGGAGGAGGTGAGCTACTCAGTGTCTAGTAGTGGGGGGTAGACATCATATCCATTTCCTGATCACCTAGAGATGGGGACTTGGAGTAATCATGGCTGATGGCTTTTCAGACAATCCACTGTAGTGCTTGGGGAGCTTCTCTCTCTCTCTCTCTCTCTCTCTCTCTCTCTCTCTCTCTCTCTCTCTCTCTCAAACATTGCATTAGTGAGTTGTCTTTGATCAAAGGAGGAGGAGGAGGAAGAGGAAGAGGGACAGAAAAGGATGGGAAGGAGGAGGGCAGTGAGAAGCCTCAATGTTTGTTGTAAAGCCTGATGACCTCAATTCTATCCCTGGTGTCCACAGTGAAAGGACAAAGCCAACTATCCCAAGTTGTCCTCTGAGATCCACATGTGTGTGATGGCATGTGTGCATGCCTTTATACAAGCAAGCACACACACACACACTTATGATAAATAAGTGTGAATTATCCACTAGGAAGGTAATAAAACATGGGAATGAATACCTACAAAGCTGTCCTGGGCATGGCTACGACACCCCATGACTAAGAATCCACTCTGCTTCAGGGTAAAATCAAGTACCACTTCACTGTATCATCAATAACAACTTCCCAGGGAAGCACCACAGGAAATGACGCACCCTGTTGTTAGTGGCTAGCTCTAAACCCTGCTGGGATTGCCACGGTTGGGCCTAAAGTCTCTTCTCAGAACTACCAGCTCTGTGGTGGTCAACTATCTGTAAATCGACCCAGACCTAAACTGCTCATTAATCAGAAATTTTATAATACTATTAATACTTGCTCTTAGGGGACACTGAGGTCACGTAGAGTATAGCAGTAACTTCCTTAAACTCTAATTCAGAGAGCTGTAATTACATCACGCAAGCATGCTTTGATGACCTATAAAGTTTAATTTATTATGGACATAAGACCTAATGAACAACTAAGTTAAAACATGCGAATTCAGCTAGAGAAAATGACTGAATAATCAGAATGGCAAGTTGAGTCTACTACCCTAATAAGGACACCAGCGCTGTCACGGTACCAAGAACTGGGCATAGACCTGCGGAATTTAAGGAAAAAAAACACAGAGAATGCTAAGAGAATGCCAAAGCTTTAATGAGGTTCACAGAATATATACCCTAAGTCCACTGGGTGGAAAATTCCAGGAAGCACAGTGGAAGAACAGGTTTACACCCTCAGGAGAAAAACAGGAACAAAAAACAGGAATTGACTCAAGGTGTTACTGCCCAGCTGTTCCCACCCAGGTGCCAAACAGCAAGGTCAGGATGTTCCTTTGTTAAGAACAAAAGCTTCCACATGCACCAGCCAGGCTCAGCAGGGGGCAAACACTGAGGGGGCCCAGGAGGGTCCCACACCCTAGTTAAGATCAAAGGTGTCTTGGGCAGGCTTCAGTTAGGCATCTGTGTCTTCACACTGAGCGGGCTTGCTCTGCTAGCTAGCTTATTTCTAGTATCAGTTTCACAGGACTCCTGTAGGACCTTGAGGTTTTCTTCAGTAGCTGTCCAGTACCACGCAGACAGAGTACACGGGGAGTTTTCTTTTTCTTTACAAACTAAGCAAGCCCAGTAGGGGGAGGTAGAAATGCAAATACTCCTAAATTTTGTCCAGAAAATGATCTTATTGGTAGCTCCAGTTTAAAAATTATAAACAAGGGACTAGGTAGACGGCCCGGTGGTTAAGAGCACTGGCTGCGCTTTCAGAACCAGAGGACTCTGGTTCAATCCCCAGCACCCACATGGCAGCTCACACCATCTGTGACTTCAGATTCAAGAGATCTGATGCTCTTTTCCAGCCTTCATGGGCACCAGGCGTGCAAATGGTACACAGACATGTATGCAGGCAAAACACCCATACAAAAAAATAATGCTCCCCTTCTCTCTATCCCTGTACTCTATGATAATTAACTATGGCCATCTGTGGCACACAGGTGACAATGACTGTGCCCAGCCATGTGCCTTCTCATTCCCTACTCACAGCTCTTGTTAGCTTCAGCCACGGCTTTACAGGGAGGAACACGCACGCCACCACACTTCCCCCATGTGTCACCCTGCCTAGCACAGCTGCACTTAAAGTGTTTCCTCACTTAGCTCTGGTCAGCAGAGGTCATGGGTCATATGCAGCCAGTGTCTCCTCTCCTCCCAGGTCTGCTCAGTGACTGGAGAAAAGCCTATGGTTAAAACCTGGGGCGTCCGCTCTACCATTCCTGGGTCAATGCTGGGAAACCATCAGACTCACTCAGACGTAATATAGGCAAGACTGCTGCATTAATCTGACCCCCAGATATTAGAATTGCAGCCAAAGCATGTCATTAATTTTTTATTTGACATCATAAACCTCTAGGTTTATAATTATTCAGTTTAAATAATTTAAAACTATATTTTCATCAATTAAAAAAGTTTAAACTCCTGGTACTCATATATTAGCTGAGAGTAGAGAATACACAGCTACTTCCTTAACTGAGAATAATTCAGGGTTTGTAAAAATGAAACCTTTTATAGTACTGAGATCAAGCTATAGATTGTTTAATATTAATTTTTAAATTTTATTTATGTGTGTGCACCCGTGTGCATATAATGTGCCTGTGAAGGTCAGAGGAGGTCATCAGATCCCTGGAGCTGGAGTTATGGAAGATGTGAGCCACCCCACGTCGGGTGCTGGTAGCCAAACTCAGGTCCTCTGGTAAGACACCAAGCACCCTTAACCACCAAGCCATCTCTGCAGCCCTTTGTCTCTTCGTAAAACACGTGACCAAGTAAATTGAAGCTGCCAATTAGCATCTCTCACAATTACCTTGCCAACCAATTTATATTTCTATTTAGTAAGCCTGGCAGTAAACTTAAAAAGAAACATTATAAAATACTCTTTAACTCAGAAAATAATTACTTAACAAAAAAAAAATTTCTAACAAGGTACTCTTTGAAGTCAACTATGCACTGGATTAAGCTGAGAGGTGGACCCAGCCTGTCTGTAGAGGAGATAAAAGAGGAGAAGCCCACAGAGGGAATGAACCACAGGTCTGGACTTCAGTCTCCTGAGAGCCTGCTATTCACTTGGGAAACTGTAGCAGGAACTGTCACCACCCTGAAACATACTCATACCAGCAGGTCTAACATGGGTGATTCATTCCTCTTGCCTTTTGCTGAGGTTGAGGGGACGTTTCTCAAGACCACCGTCCAGTTCTAACCAGACTGGAGGGACCAGCCGAGACTTGCTATGTTAACACCCAGGCTCAGTCACCTGCTCTTCAGGGGTACAGACCATCTGCCAGATCTGAAATTCAATCCTGATTTTATGATACTATTAAAATCCTTAAGATCAGAGTCATTCATATCCCAACACTCAAAGCCCCGCTGCCAGGGGTATACCTTAGCAGTCGAACACCCAGAGTAATAGCAATGGAGTCCCCAACTCTGGCAACTTCTATTTTCCTCCTCTATTTCTTTTCCCCTTAATCTCAGCCTGTGTGTTAACAGAGCAAGCAGCTTGTGAGTGTCTGCAGGGTTTTTAATGGTCCTTTTCCTGGAGTATAAAGAACAACTCTGGGCTGGAGAGATGGCTCAGCGGTTAAGAGCACCCGACTACTCTTCCAGAGGTCCTGAGTTCAATTCCCAGCAACCACATGGTGGCTCACAACCATCTGTAAAGAGATCTGATGCCTTCTTCTGGTGGTATCTAAAGACAGCTACAGCGTACTTATATATAATAAATGAATAAATCTTTAAAAAAATTAAAAAAAAAAAAAAAGAACGACTCTGAGCTAGCCACTGTGGTTTGTCAGGAAAACTGAGTTCAGTTCAGGGAGAAGAAAGTAAGAGGGGTGGGGAGCAGGAGAATTTAAGCAAGGGGCAGTGTTGTTGTTTTAAACCGACAGAGAAAGCTGTTTACATTTATCTGATACAACATGAGGTTTTACAGTCCATATTCATTGTGGGACAGCTAAATCATGGAGGTTTTTTTTTTTTTTTTCTAAATTAAAGCCATATAATTTATAAAACTTTTGTCAACCTAAATGAGAGCTGGTGTCTCAACCGGTTAAACAGAGCAAAGCACTATGAAAACACTTAATAGGTCTAAGAACTGCTGGCTTATGATTCTAGGGTGTGTTTGTCAAAGGCGATATTGATCAAACAGTCTCCTGGTTTGAGTTTTGTCAACTTGACACAAGCTAGAGTTATCTGAGAAGAGGAGCCTTGGTTGAGGAAAATGCTTCAGCTCCTTCAGTCCTTTCTCCTTCATTAGGGACCCCATACTCAGTTCAATGGTTGGCTTCGAGCATCTGCTTCTGTATCTGTCAGGCTCTGGCAGAGACTCTCAGGAGACAGCTATTTCAAGCTCCTGTCAGCAAGCACTTCTTGGCATCTGCAATATTGTCTGGGTTTGGTGGCTATATATGGAATGGATCCCCAGGTGGGGCAGTCTCTAGATGGCCTTTCCTTTAGTCCCTGCTCCAAACTTTGTCTCCATATTTCCTCCTGTGAGTATTTTGGTTCCCCATTCTAAGAAGTATTGAAGCATCCTCACTTTGGTCTTCCTTCTTCTTGAACTTCATGTGATCTGTGAATTGTATCTTAGATATTCTGAGTTTTTGAGCTAATATCCATTTATCAATGAGTGCATACCATGTGTGTTTTTCTGTGATTGGGTTACCTCACTCAGGATGATATTTTCCAGATCCATCCATTTGCCTATGAATTTCATAAAGTCATTGTTTTTGATAGCTGAGTAATATTCCATTGTGTAAATGTACCACATTTTCTGTATCCATTTCTCTGTTGAAGGGCATCTGGGTTCTTTCCAGCTTCTGGCTATTATAAATAAGGCTGCTATGAACATAGTGGAGCATGTGTCCTTGTTATATGTTGAAGCATCTTTTGGGTAGATGCCCAAGAGTGGTATAGCTGAGTCCTCAGGTAGAACTATGTCCAATTTTCTGAGGAACCTCCAGACTGATTTCCAGAGTGGTTGTACCAGTTTGCAATTCCACCAACAATGGAGGAGTGTTCCTCTTTCTCCACATCCTCGCCAGCATCTGCTGTCACCTGAGTTTTCTTTATCTTTGCCACTCTGACTTGTGTGAGGTGCAATCTCAGGGTTGTTTTGATTTGCATTTCCCTGATGACTAAGGATGTTGAGCATTTCTTTTGGAGCTTCTCAGCCAATCGATATTCCTCAGTCGAGAATTCTTTGTTTAGCTCTGTACCCCATTTTATAATAGGGTTCTTTGGTTTTCTGGAGTGTGACTTCTTGAGTTCTTTGTATATACTAGACTTCGAGTACTATATTCAATGGGTAGAGAAAGACTGGGCAGCCTTGTCTAGTCCCTGATTTTAGTGGGATTGCTTCAAGTTTCTCTCCATTTAGTTTGATGTTGGCTACTGGTTTGCTGTATATGGCTTTTACTATGTTTAGGTATGGGCCTTGAATTCCTGATCTTTCCAAGACTTTTAACATAAAAGGGTGTTGGATTTGGTCAAATGCTTTTTCAGCATCTAACGAGATGATCATGGTTTTTTATCTTTGAGTTTGTTTATATAGAGAATTACATTGGTAGATTTCCATATATTAAACCACTCCTGCATCCCTGGGATGAAGCCTACTTGATCATGGCGAGTGATCATTTTAATGTGTTCTTGGATTCGATTTGCAAAAATTTTATTTAATATTTTTGCATTGATATTCATAAGGGAAATTGGTCTGAAGTACTCCTTCTTTGTTGGGTCTTTGGTGATGTGGGTATCAGCATAACTGTGGCTTCACAGAACGAATTAGGCAGAGTTCCTTCTGTTTCTATTTTGTGGAACATTTTGAAGAGTATTGGTATTAGGACTTCTTTGAAGATCTCATAGAATTCTGCACTAAAGTCCTGGGTTGTTTTGTTTGTTTTGGTTTTTTGGGTTTTTTGGATTTTTTGATTTGGGGGGAGGGGTTGGAGACTTTTAATGAGTTTAGATGGTTTATCTGATCCTGATTTAACTTTGGTACCTGGTATCTATCTAGAAATTTGTTCATTTCATCCAGATTTTTCAGTTTTGTTGAGTATAGGCTTTTGTAGTAGGATCTGATTAATTTTAATTTCCTCAGTTTCTGTTATTATGTCTCCCTTTTCATTTCTGATTTTGTTAATTTGGATACACTCTCTGTGCCCTCTGGTTAGTCTGGCTAAGGGTTTATCTATCTTGTTGCTTTTCTCAAAGAACCAGCTCCTGGTTTTGCTGATTCTTTGTATACTTCTTTTTGTTTCTACTTGGTTGATTTCAGCCCTGAGTTTGATTATTTTCTGCCTTCTACTCCTCCTGGGTGTATTTTCTTCTTTTTGTTCTAGAGCTTTCCGATGTGCTATCAAGCTACTAGTGTATGCTTTCTCCAGTTTCTTTTTGGAGGCACTCAGAGCTATGAGTTTTCCTCCTAGCACTCTTTACATTGTGTTCCATAAGTTTGGCTTTTTGTGCCTTCATTTTCACTAAATTCTAAAAAGTCTTTAATTTCTTTCTTTATTTCTTCCTTGACCAAGTTATCATTAAGTAGAGCTTTGTTCAGCTTCCTTGGGTATGTGGGCTTTATGTTGTTTTTGTTGTTATTGAAGACCAGCCTTAGTCTGTGGTGATCTGATAGGATGCATGGGATTATTTCTAACTTCTTGTATCTGTTGAGACCTGTTTAGTGAGCAATTATATAGTCAATTTTGGATAAGGTACCATAAGGTGCTGAGAAGAAGGTATATACTTTTGTTTTAGGATGAAATGTTCTGTAGATGTCTGTTAAATCCATTTAGTTCATAACTTCTGTTAGTTTCACTGTTTAGTGTCTCTGTTTAGTTTCTGTTTCCATGATCTGTCCATTGATGAGAGACGGGTGTTGAAGTCTCCCACTATCATTGTGTGAGGTGCAATGTGTGCTTTAGTAAAGTTTCTTTTATGAATGTGGGTGCCCTTGCATTTGGAGCATAGATATTCAGAACTGAGAGTTCATTTTGGTAGATTTTTCCTTCAATGAGTATGAAGTGTCCTTCTTATCTTTTTTTGATAACTTGTGGTTGAAAGTTGATTTTATTCAATATTAGAATGACTGCTACAGCTTGTTTCTTGGGACCATTTGCTTGGAAACTTTTTCCCAGCCTTTTACTCTGAGGAAATGCCTGTCTTTGTCACTGAGGTGTGTTTCCTGTATGCAGCAAAATGCTGGGTCCTGTTTATGTATCCAGTCTGTTAGTTTATGCCTTTTTATTGGGGAATTGAGTTCATTAATGTTGAAGATATTAGGGACAAATGATTGTTGTTTCCTATTATTTTTGCTGTTTGAAGTGGAATTATGCTTGTGTGGCTATCTTCTTTTGGGTTACATGAAAGAAGATTACTTTCTTGCTTTTCCTTGTGGGTAGTTTCCCTCCTGGTGTTGGAGTTTTCCATATATTATCCTTTTTAGGACTGGATTTGTAGAAAGATACTGTGTAAATTTGGTTTTGTCATGTAATATCTTGGTTTCTCCATCTATGTTAACTGAGAGTTTTGCTGGATATAGTAGCCTAGGCTGGCATTTCTGGACTCGTAGGTTTGTATGACATCTGTCCAGGATCTTCTAGCTTTCATATTCTCTGTTGAGAAATCTGGTGTCATTCTGATAGGTCTGCCCTTATATGTTACTTGACCTTTTCCCCCTACTGCTTTTAATATTCTTTCTTTTTTTTGTGCATTTGGTGTTTTGACTATTATGGGCCGGGAAGAATTTCTTTTTTGATCCAATTTATTTGGAGTTCTGTAGGCTTCTTATATGTTTATGGGCATCTCTTTCTTTAGGTTAGGGAAGTTTTCTTCTATGATTTTGTTGAAGATATTTACTGGTCCTTGAAGTTGGGAATCTTCATTTTCTTTTATACCTATTATTCTTAGGTTTGGTCTTCTCATTGTTTCCTGGATTTCCTGAATGTTTTGGGTTAGAAGGTTTTTGCTTTTTGCATTTTCTTTGACCATTGTGTCCATGTTTTCTATGGTATCTTCTGCCCCTGAGATTCTCTCTTCTATTTCTGTATTCTGTTGGTAATGCTTGTGTCTATGACTCCTGATCTCTTTCCTAGGGTTTCTATCTCCAGGATTGTCTCCTTTTGTGATTTCTTTATTGTTTCTATTTCCACTTTTAGATTCTGGTTGGTTGTCTGGGACCAGACTGCCGAACTGGGCAAAGCTAGAGCCCTGCCCTGAGCAGATTCCTGAGAAGGACTTGACCTTTTCAAAGAAAGAACAGGTTCCCGAGAAGACTGTTGCCTCATTGTCTAAGGAGAACATCTTGCGGTCTAATGATTCACCTTATGTCCTTGGGCACTTCCCAGTACTCCCCCGCCCCCCCGCACCCCCCCCAAGCATCAAATCAATTCCTGCTTCAGAGCTTTAAATGCTGTACACTCCTCTCAATAAACAGACCTTAACAAGGACACTGCTTGGTCTCACTCCTCTTTCTCACCCATTCTCCTGCAGGTATGGGTCCCCCTCGACCCCCACGAATAACTGAGTCCCCGCTGGTGGGGGTGGATGGTTTTGCTTCTACCTGTTTACCTGTGTTATCCTGTATTTCTTTAAAGGAGTTATGTCCTTCTTGAAGTCCTCTAAACATCATCATGAGATGTGATTTTAAATCCGAATCTTGATTTTTCCAGTGTGTTGGTGTAGCCAGGACTTGCTGTGGTGGGGGAATATTTGATGATGTCAAGTGACCTCAGTTTCTGTTGCTTATGTTCTTGCACTTACCTCTCACCATTTGGTTATCTCTGGTGTTAGCTGGTCTTGCTGTCTCTGACAGTGGTTTAACCGTTCTGTAAGCCTGTGTGTCAGCACTCCTGGGAGACTGGCTTTCTCCCGGTGGGATCTGAGTATAGAGAGCTGTGGTACTGGGACAGCTCCGGGCACAGACAGAAACTGGAAAGATCCTGTCCCAGATTGCTCCTTGGTTCCTGGGTCCTGAGGGCTCCGGGTGGGTTCCCTTGAACAGAAGTGGTGGTCTCACCTGTGTTCTCATATGTGCCAGCACTCTTGGGAGACCGGCTCTCTCCTGGCAGGATTTCGATACAGAAAGCTGTGGCACTGGGTCAGCACCAACTGGAAGCTTTGCTCTCAATTCTACCACATTGCAATCCAGCCTAAGTCAACCAGAACAAAATTGTGTGGTGATTTTCTGTAAATTAGTGATATAATTCTAACATAACTTTCTTTATAAAGTGACCAAATCATATTTTGGTTTTCTATACAGTACGTGGCAGCTTTAATCAATAAACGAAAAACAAACAAACCCACTGACAGCAACTGGACCCTTAGAATACTTGGGACATTGAGGAAAGATAGGAGTAGGTATCATTCATTTAAGAAATAGTAAAACTTTATACTTACCTCTCTGAGCCAAAGGGTCTTCCTGTCGGGGCTTGCAGACCCAGATGCAGCCCAGCTCCACCTGGGAGTCTGAAAATGGAAGCAGGCCCTGGGTACCTTCCTTCTTCATCCCACTCCCCACTTCCTCTAAAATGTGTTTGGGTGGGGTGGCAGAGGATAGCACCACATAGTCCTGTTGCAGTGGAACATACTGCTTTCTATGTGTTATATCTAAAGTAAAATGATCTCTGGGCTGGGAAGGAGGTTCAGCTGGTGCCTGACATACAAGCCTAAGGGTCCGAGTTTGGTACCAATGTAAAAGGTCAAGACACAGTGGCACATGGCTAGAACCCCAGCATGGAGAGGGGGTAGGGCAGAGATAGGAGGTCACTGGCCAGCCAGTCTAGCCGTATTAGTGAGCTACAGGTTTATGGAGAAACTTTGTCTCAAAAACTAAAGAGTGATTGAGAAAAACATCCAACACTGACCTCTAACCTCCATAGGCATGAACACACACATGTGCACTTACACATACACCACACACACATGCACACACACTTAATTTAAAAAATAAATAAATAAAAGGCTTTCAAAAACAATCTTGTGGCAAAGAGAGCAAGGAAGCTTTAAATGTTCTGGGTCTGAGACCAGGTTATACTGGCTCTAATTTGGCAAACATGGGTGCCAACATTGACACACAGAAGGAATCTTATACTGGAAGCTTGGAGAAGGTGTACCTTGCAGCAGTCAGCAAAGTAAAGAAAATCAGTCATTGTGGGAACCTTCCTCATGTAGTGGGCCATGCTGTCAGCATGGTAGAATGGTGTTTACATCCTATCATGTCTGCACAGTTTCCACATGTGTAGTCAACAGTCTGTTACAAAGCTGGCTTTGGATTAGATGATTTTACCCATGCATGACTATGATGAGTACACTGTGTACATATATATACACACACACACCCATACACATACACACATAAACATACACAAACATATACACAGTGTGTGCATGTGTGTGTGTACACATATACAGTGTGTATGTTGTTTTACTTTGTTTTTTTTTTAAGATTTATTCATTTATTATATATAAGTACACTGTAGCTATCTTCAGACACACCAGAAGAGGGCATCGGATCTCTTTACAGATGGTTGTGAGCCACCATGTGGTTGCTGGGAATTGAACTCAGGACCTCTGGAAGAGTAGTCGGGTGCTCTTAACCACTGAGCCATCTCTCCAGCCCCTTTACTTTGCTTTTAACTTTGGGGAACGTTTCACTAGTAGTGTACATGTGTATGCACATTAGCATATGTATCACAGCACATAGGTAGAAGTGGACCTTGGGACTCCGTTCTCTTCTTGCACTAAGGGTCCTAGAGATCAGACTCAGGTTATTGGGCTTGTACAACACAGTTTTTACTCAATGAGCCATCTCAAAAACCAAGTGTATCCCTGGCTGACATAAAACCCACTGTTAGGCCAGGTGGACGTTAAACTTATAGTGAACCTCCTCCCTCTGCTGGTAAATGCTGAGACTATAAGAAGACAAGTGTTACCACGCTATGTATGTGCGCTCGCTTGTGCGCATGCAGAGACTCAAAAGCACATTGCCAAGCCAAGTGAATGAAGTGTATATTCATGTAATAAGTATTCGTTAAGTATTTAATAATTATAAAGTTCATTTTAGAGTAAGAATAAAAATTACACGAGGGGCCAGTAAGACAGCTCAACCAGTCAAGGCACATGTGAGCCAGGAGACATGATTCAATCCCTGGACCCCATGAAGGTGAAAGGAGAGAACTGACTCCGGGAAGTTGTCCTCTGACCTTCACATGGGAACCTTGGCTCTTGCACTCACACATATACATACCACACATGCGTGAGCGCGTGCACACACACACACCACATAACATGCATATACACACTATGCACACATGTACACACATATACACACCACACACACACATATACAGACCATACATGTGCACACACATGCGTGCACACACTAATAGGTTTTTTTTTTTTTTTTTAACTATTTACAGTTCCCTGGATGTAGTCTCCCTGCTTACTGGAATCTTCCACTGACTATTCTCAGATTTAAGATGGCTGTGAATAACTGAAGTGAAGAAGCAAATGTGGAGATAAAAGGAACCCTCAAAGCTCAAACTTGTTTCCAAATTAAATAACAAAACCAAACTGTTGGGTTGGGGATTTAGCTCAGAAGCAAGGCCCCCAGCTCAGAAAAAAAAAAAAAAAAAAAAAAAAAAACCAAACTGTTACAAATGGAGTTTTCTGCAAGTAAAACATGTCCCACAACTCGGAGGATTAGAACAATTTTCAAAGTACCAAGGGTTCTAGAAGGGAGAGCTTCAGATCTACTGACCTACACCTGAGTGAGGGATCACTCAACAGACATCAGCACTGAAAGCTTTCCTAACAGGGGAGCCTGGACACCCTAAGGATGTACCCACCCCCTCCAAAACAAAACAGGTTATCCACCCAGTCTTGGGTAACATCAGTTTTAATACACACACACACACACACACACACACACACACACACACACACGGGTGCACACGCACGCATGCATGCACACAGTATCAGTCATCTATCATCTGCAAACCTATAGAGTCCAAGGTTCTCTAAATGATGGCGAGCCAAGAGACACCACAAGGAACAGTTGTAAAGATTCTAGCAGCTTTTATTACAACAGTGCAATAGTATTTCATCCCACACTCAACAACATAAACCATCATCTTCTATAAAGCAGCTCCAGGAAGCTCAGATCCATCTGTAGCAACTCCCACCCAGTCCGGTGAGTGCCCAGATGTCACACCACCCCACCAACATGTGATCACTGCCCAGCAGACATGTGGCATTGGGCCTGCTGTTTTACTTGCCTGTACAGACATCAGAGCATGCCTCACAATTAAGCACTTTATTACAGAACTCTGTGACATCCATGAACTCTGTGACTACTCATGCTTAATATTAGCCGGTTATACCAAATGCCATAAAATACAAAATGATAGGAAATATAAACATCAATTTGTATTTCAAGTTTATAACATTTTATTTACAAAAATAGGCTGGGAAGGCCAGGGTTCCTCCACCCTTCAGTCTGTCCTGGAGAAACCACTTGCATCACGTGTTCCTCTGGTAGTTTCTAAGGTTGCAATGGACTCCTTCAGAGCTATGCTCGCCGAGAAGCTCAGGTGGAAAGGAGAGAGAGTGGGAGGGGCAGGAGGGGAGGGGGATGGGAGGAGGACCACGAACAGTCGCACCGGATAAATGGCTTTACTGGGAAGACTGTGCCCGGCCCGAGCACCGGCCATGAAAGCACGCTGCTCACACACTGATTCCACACCGCTATGTACAGGAGCCAAGGCTGCTCTGGGTTCTGAAGGACACTTATTCCCCAACAGGACACTGTCAAGACAATGGCTCTGAGGCAGACACTAGGACATGACTCCGAAGACGGGGTTGTGGCGGCAGATGCTGGGGCCGTATTCCTCATAGTCCTTCTTGGTGTGGCAGACCTGAAAGAACTCCGGCTGCAGGAGAAGCAGCCAGCGGAAGGAAGATGGTGAGCAGGGGAAGAGGCTATCCTTATCCCCAGGTCCCCCTGCCAAGCACTGTTCTAAACCTGGTGACAAACCAGGCAGAAGTTTATTTCGCTTTTTAAAATTCACTCAGCAATTTCCAACATTGGAAAGCAACAATAAGCTTACTCAGTTTCCCTTACTGGGCTCAAATATGTGTCAATGTGAACTAAAAATAACTGCCAACAACCTTGAGGGGGAAATAAATAAATAAATAAATAAATAAATAAATAAATAAATAAATAACAAAGCACTTGGAAAGGACAATGAGTAGGCTGTGTGTTAACGAGACATACAATTTAAATGGTAGCTAAAACATTTTTACATCAAACAGAATTCATTTTGTCTATTGAAAGCCATGCAAACAGAACAGATGTTGTTTTGTGTTTGTATCCAAACTCCATAGGGAAGCACGAAGGACAACAGAGCAGTCGAGAAAGGGACTCACAGTCGAGGCGAGCATAGAGCCTCCAAACCAGACGGCATAGCGCTGCATGTGGTGTGTGATCACCTGCACCTCCACAGGCTTAGGCTGCAAAGGTAAGCAACCGAGTTTAGTCTGCACAGTACATGCTTCCACCAGTGTCCACGACGGACCCTGAGCTCCTCCAGTGACGGCCTCAGCCGCACTGCACTGACAGCCCAGGAGATTCAGGGGAGGATGTGCTCGTGCCTAGCTGAGGCCCCCTCTTCCAGTACTGAAACTAGCGTTAATCAAACAAATCACACGGCTTAGCAAGGTCAATACCAAAGTGAACCCCCAAACTAAAACAAAACAAACATTGTAACGGGCACTTCACTACACTGGGCTCTCTGCTCCCTCTTCCCTACCAAATCCCACCTCAGGGAGAAGCCCATGCAGCACCGGGCAGCTCAGAGCTGTGGCCTTGGAGAAGCACATCCTGGTTCCCTGCACACAGAGGTTATTCCCTCACCATTGTCACTGCAGCACCCTGGTCACACGCACAGATGCCTCATCTTGCAAAAGAGAGTCTGAGTGGTCTTAAGGACGGCCTCCCATGAATTTGGGCATCACACCTCACTGCCTGCCCCCCCACCCCACACACACACTGACGTGGCGGACAGCAGCCTGCACACAGCCTCCTACCTTTATCCTGCCCCCGCTGAGCTCTTGGCTCAGCTTTAACCTGGCGTCCACCACTCTCTTCAAATCTCTCTGCAGACGGCGTCCAAAATCTCTGAACATTGTGGAGCCTCCAGAGAGAACGATGTTCTGAAAGACCAAAGTGGACAGTGAGCTGCCTCGGGTGACACTGAGCTGTCTGTGATGGTCCCGTCACTGCCCCACAGCAGGGCTGCTGTGTAAGCAGCACACTGACGCAGACGCAGACACTAACTGAGGCATGAACGCCTGCCGGCGGGAGCTGAAGGCAGACTGCTACTGGACTGCCTGCATTACAACGGCAGTACAACTGCAGGGGCATGGAGAGGTCGGGATGTTGCAGCTCCAGAGGCAAGCTGCCTCCCTCAGGCTAGCTTTAGTCCTGGGTTAGCCATTCCTTGTCCACCCCTGTGCCAGAACAAACATCCTGTGACTGATGTATACAAGTAAGGTATTAGCTTAGAAGATCCCTAGTTTCCACCAAACCAAAAGCTAACTAAGGCAGTTAGCGAATGGCATCTGCTTACAGAAACGCAGACGCCCATCCTGCTGTATCCACCTCCCTCATGTGCCCACCAGTGTAGTTTAAACTTGTTTTGATCTATAACTTTCTTTGATCTGTAAAACTCTGAAATTGCTTCCACACTAGAACATGGAACCTGGGGTAACCTCAATCTGCATTTCCGGGCCTTGGTGCTGTAAAGTCCTCTCCAGAGTAAGTCCTGATTTCCTTTAACAGTGAGAGCTGTCCCTTTTCATCTGCAGGGAGAATCAGAGACAGCCTGGCTGCAGAATCTTCCTGAGAAACTTTCATCCTTCCTCAGAGACCTATAAAAAGGCACTCTTGCCTCATAGGCTGATTCTCCTCAGAGCTCTGCCATGCTGTCTGTCTGTCTGTCTATGTCACCAGGGCCTGAACTCCTCAGAGTCTCCAACATGTCTATTACCCACAGCATTAATAACTGACTTCCTTGAATCCCTCACCTGAGACCTTTCATTAGCCAAAAGGCATGGGTTATATTTTTTTCTTGTGACGGCTTGCCACCAATCATTCCCCTAGTACTTCCTTCACCCTAAGCAACTGAAAGCACAAAGCAGCATGTGCCCGAGCTCCCCCTGCCCTGGGGCAGAACCCTGACAAGAGCCAAGAAGACAGAAAAGCCACATTCACTGACAGGCAGGTTCCACACAAATCAATAACATGGATCTTCAATTCTTTTTGCCATAATAGCCAACAGGGCAACAGGGCCTTCCGCTCACACTGGAACCCCTTCAGAGCAGCAGTGTGGAAAAGAGGCACACTCAAATCACCTGGGGAACATTTTCAAATGTGTCCTCCCTCTGCCCACATCCCCACGAGTGCTCCAGCCTCTATCTCGTGACTGCACCAGCCGTCTGGTGGGTGAGGCAGGGTGAGAATCATTAAACTGGCTGGCTGTTACCATGAAAGCTAACAGTTCCATTCTCTCAGGCTACAGAATATTACTTAGGACAACGAAAGTGAAATTGCCCTCATTTAACTTTCTGACAGAAAATATCATTTGAGAAAACTATAAAGAAAATAAAAACCATCCTTCACAGAACCACGAGTCCCCACACTTGCCTTCCTGGATGCCTTGTGTGGCTGCAGGGCCTGCAGTCAGGCACTCCCTCAGCCATCCCATCCCTCAGAAGTTTATGGGAAAGAGATCCATACAGACCCAGGCCAGAGAGCCCAGGTTATGGTGGATCTGTTCTGTTCACTGCTGCTTGCTACCAGTGAGAGATTGCCAAGCCGAGGGCCACAGTGGCAGAGGTGAGATCTGCAGGGCAGGCAATGGAGACAAAGGCAGAAGTGCAGAGCCCTGTAAAGCCACCTCAGATGTAGGCTTTTGCCTTGGCACATACTCCTGTTCCAACGTGAGTTTAGGTAGACATTTCACCTCTAATACCCTGCCCATAGCATTAGGAAAGCCTACAAGAAGCCCGCACTGCTTCAGGAGCTAGGCTGAGGACCTGCAGGGACACTCTGCCAGGCCATAACAGGGTTGAGCCATGGGCCGTGGGAAGCCACAGCTGGGCAGCCACTGTAATCTCCAGTCAGATGTCTCTGAGAGGTCCTGAAGGGAGCTTGTAGGCCAGATGTGAAACACTGAGGCAAACTTCTGCAGCTCCCTAGTAGAGAAAAGTTCAGGCTGTCAGCTCTTGTTCAGGGGCTAATAGCAGGGAGGGACCCTGAGGGACACTGACATTGTGCAGAGGCGGGACCCTGCCTCAGGCTTCACAGCTCCAAACCTGTCTTTTGGGCACTGTGAAGCTGCCACGTGTGCTCCCAGGTGAAAACGTAACTTTGCTTTCTCTTCCATGAGGGTGGGGGGGGGGCGTTTGTGGATGCAAGTGTGGGTTTGTCAGGGTCAGAGGGCAACCTCAAGGGGTTGCTCCTGACCTTCCACTTTGCCCCTTGCTGACCCCCAGGATGGCTGTCCCGTGACCTTCTGGGGAGTCTCCTGTCTCTGCCTCCCACCTCATCCTAGGAGACTAGGATCACAGATACAGACTACCACTCTAACCTGGATTACTCACACATACACGGCAAGTCCCTCACCCACCGAGCCACCTCCCCAGCCCAGCTTTTCACTTTTTTACATGTTTAAAACAAGCACAGTTCATTTTCTTGGAAAATCTGAAATGAACACAACATCTAGAATGACAGAAAGCTCATATCTTAAAGTGTGATTTTTACATTTTTTAAACTTTTTCAAAAATCATAGACCCCTTTAAGAATTTTTAGATTTAGAGGTATGAAGCCCCTCCTCAAGCCACAGAGTGCTCTCATTTTGGTCCAGGGTCTGCCCAATGCCACTTTAGGTGTTTGGTGGTACATGGAGTGTAGTGCCTTTCCCCAATGATGGTGCTAGCTAAGGGAAGAGGCTGTCACAGTGCTCCCCTGGCTGTCACAGTGTTCCCCTGGCTGTCAAGTGCTCCCCTGGCTGTCACGTGCTCCCCTGGCTGTCACAGTGCTCCCCTGGCTGTCACAATGCTCCCCTGCCTGTTATAGTGCTGTCTTGGTTATCACCATGCTCCCTTGACTGTCACAGTGCTCCTCTGCCTGTCACAGTGCTCCTCTGCCTGTCACAGTGCTCCCCTGCCTGTCACAGTGCTCCCCTGGCTGTCACAGTGTCCCAATGCTCCCCTGCCTGTCACAATGCTCCCCTGCCTGTCACAATGCTCCCCTGCCTGTTATAGTGCTGCCCTGGTTATCACCATGCTTCCCTGCCTGTCACAGTGCTCCCCTGCCTGTCACAGTGCTCCCCTGCCTGTCACAGTGCTCCCCTGCCTGTCACAGTGCTCCCCTGCCTGTCACAGTGCTCCCCTGCCTGTCACAGTGCTCCCCTGCCTGTCACAGTGCTCCCCTGCCTGTCACAGTGCTCCCCTGCCTGTTATAGTGCTGCCCTGGTTATCACCATGCTCCCTTGACTGTCACAGTTCTCCCCTGGCTGTCATAGGGCTCCCCTGGCTGTCACAGTGCTCCCCTGGCTGTCACAGTGCTCCCCTGGCTGTCACAGTGCTCCCCTGCCTGTTACAGTGCTGCCCTGGTTATCACCATGCTCCCCTGACTGTCACAGTGCTCCCCTGGCTGTCACAGTGCTCCCCTGGCTGTCACAATGCTCCCCTGCCTGTCACAGTGCTCCCCTGGCTGTCACAGTGCTCCCCTGGATGACACAGTAACAGACATAAAAGTCGTTAAGGACATCTAGTTGCACAAAGTACATCGTGTGTAAACATTATGGTCGTGGGGAAACCTAGGAAAATGAAGTCCCTGAAAGCAGCAAGAGTAGGGTGGCAATGGCAATGGGTCACCTGAAGAGTGCCACATTTTTAGAGCCCACTGGTTGTCCTTACTCCCTGAGTCCTCCTAGTTTCCCACCCTATGAGCAGTTTCCTAGATCTGGAAGCCCACAGGCTTGTTTGTGCGTTGACTTTGTTGAGGCAGAAAATCGATCAAACACAGAATGGGACTTAAAATGCACTTCAGTTCACACAGAAGGTCTTGTGCAATAGCTGAACTGAATGGCGATTCTGTCTTCCTCACAAAGGATCGCTGTGGCAGTGGGGAGTCGTGCATATGGCCTGGTAATCATCTCAATAGTTCATTTCCATCACACTAGCGATCCAAAAGACACTGATCATTAGAAATCTGCAGTGGCTCCAACACAACTCTGGCTTCAGAGACAGACAGCCCTGCAGGACACCATCACAGTGACACCCGCATGCAGAGAGTGGCCGTGTCTTTTCACAGGAATGTCACTCAGGGTAAAGAGCCTAGAATGTACACAGCCCCAGAGGTCAACCCCAGCAACAACAGCAAATCCTGTTCACTTAAGTCTGTTAACAGATGTTTTAGTGTATTTAAACTCTATTACATAGAAGGGGGCAAATCGTAAGCAAGGAGTTAATGTGATGACCCCTGTGGGATGATGTCACAGGTGAGGCAGGTATAAGAGAGAACGAGGCCTGTCATTGGGCGAGAAGGAAGGATGGGCGGGAGAGACGTTTGGAGGAAGAGGAAGACACAGGAATGGAAGAGGAGGAGGGGAGAGTAGCCATGGGACAGCATGGAAGCTGACGTTAAGAGTCCACGCTGTACCTTTACAGGTTGCTATGAATGTTCTTTGCATGTTTAGGTGGGCAATTATATCTTATCAATTGGATCAAATGTTTTTGTGTTGTGTGTTCTTTCATGTAGCGATTTAAGAGTAAGAAAATATGCAGTGGCTACAGACACTGGGCCACCGTGGAGTTGGGATGTGTGTTTCTGGCATGGAAACCTGCCTTGGGAACTGGATGGGTAGAGAGATTGCTGACGGGCTCAGAGAGAGGCCTTCCACAGTGTGATATGGGATGGAGCAGAGGGGGTGAGACGCTTTGCTGACTGAGACTTAAGATATCTAGCAGGTATCATGCGGTGCTGGACCTAACACGGGTAAAAAGACAGCATTTTATTTTTTATATTTTTATAACAACAGACCCCCCCTGCCCCTCTTCAATTAATCTTCCTATATAGCGCCAAACTCATAATCCTCCTGTTTCAGAGGCTTCTTGAGCCAACTTAACATCATGAATTAGTTACATTATTTTGTATTTGAGAACATTTCTTTAGAAATGACATCAAGCTTAGCATAAGTGACTTGTAACGCAGGTGGATCTCCTGTGGCACTGGTCAGTCACATTCCCTCCCTGTAAGGAAGGTGGATCTCCTGTGGACACTGGTCAGTCACATTCCCTCCCTGTAAGGAAGGTGGATCTTCTGTGGCACTGGTCAGTCACGTCCCCTCCTACCCTCACACCCTGTTTAACCACCAGGGAGCATCATGCTTCCTCCTAAACACTTCAGATGTGTGCATACTAAAACTGTCCCACAGTGCAGCGGCCATCTTCCCAGTTCCTTTTCTATCTTGTTTCTGTGTAACTTTTATAGAATTTTCCCCTCCAGTCCAAGACCTAGCTCAACTTTACAATTACCTGCCATGTCTTTGCAATGGATTTCTTAATTAAAAAAAATAGTAAAAACCCACTAGGTATGAAATAAATGTTCACCAAAATACTTTCGAAGTGCTGTAAGATCTCGGTTGCCTCCAGGGGTGGGATGCTCAGGGTGTGTGTGGCGTCTCTGCAGCCTCAGAGAGGAAGAACTACACAGAGCATACACACACAGCACTTCAACAATCACTGAGGTGCCTCCATGGGCAAGAAGAGCCTCTCCAGGCAAATGTAAGAAAATCACTGACTTCCACACACCCACTCCCATCCTACATCAGACACACGAGTTAACTCAAACAGACCACAGACCTAGGTAAAGAGTTAGAGACATAGAAGTCCCGGAATTAATGAATGGTATAGAAATGTGTAGCTTTTTGAAGCTTCAAGACCTGGGAGCAATTTAAACCCTTAGATGCTAAATAAAAAGCAAAATACATAGACAAAAATAAATTGAACCTCATGAATTAAACATTTCTATTCTTGTTCAAAATATATACCTAAGAAAATCAAGACAATCACACACTAGGGAAAAGATCTCTGCAACACACACTTGCTCACACATACACTCACACACACACCACCACCACCACTACCACCCAACACACACACACAAACACACACACAACACACACACATACATTCACATTCACACACACACACCACACACACATTCACTCACACCACACACACACATACTCTCTCTCACACACACTCTCTCACACACACACATACACACACACACCACACACACACACCACCACACACACCACCACACACACACATACATTCACTCATTCACTCTCTCTCACACACACACCACACACACACATTCACACACACACTCACACCACACACACACACACTCTCTCTCTTTCTCTCTCTTACACACACACACACATTCACATACACTCACACCACACACACACCACCACACACACACATACATTCACTCTCTCTCTCACACACACACACCACACACACACATTCACACACACACCACACCACACACACACACACTCTCACCACACACACACACACTCTCACCCCACACACACACTCTCACCACACACACACCCACATTCACCTCTCTCACACACACACTCACCCCACACACACCCTCACACACACTCGCGCCACACACACTCACACTCGCGCTCTCTCTCTCTTACACACACACACACATTCACATACACTCACACCACACACACACCACCACACACACACATACATTCACTCTCTCTCTTTCTCTCTCTCTCTTACACACATGCACACACACCACACACACATTCACACACACACCACACCACACACACACACTCACCACACACTCTCTCTCTTACACACACACATACATTCACTCTCTCTTCACACACACACCACACACACCTGACTAATGATTATGGTAAGAATGAGTATAACAGGAGTAAGCTAACCAGGAAAACATGGGGGAAAGCTCAAGCATTCCCTTCCCAGGACAGTCCCTCCATGCAGAGTCCCCTCCTGTCATCCCCTGGAGTCTGCTCTGCTCACCACCTTCCCTGAGGACACAGAGCCCTGTGCTTGTTAGTTTTGTGTCAATTTCCCACCCGCTAGGGTCACTTGGGAGGAGGGTATCTTAACTGAGAAAAGGCCCCTACCAAACTGGACTGTGAGGCAAGCTCAGGAGAGTGGATTGGTGTGGGAGGGCTCAGCTCGCTGGGGCGGGGCCAGCATGGGCTGGTGGTCCTGGGTGCTATGAGAAAGCAGGCTGAGCAAGCCATGAGGAGCCAGTCATTGAGCAGCACCGCCCACAGCCTCTGCTTCAGAGCCTGTGACGGGGTGTGACCTGAGAGTTGTAAGATGATTGATAATCATTTCCTCCCCAAGCTGTTCTTGTCATTGTTTACCACAGCAACAGAAACCTAAACCGAGCCCTGCCCCACGAGCCACAGGCTCCTCCCTCCCTCATTAACACCCTCCTCCTTGACTCTTCACTGGTTCATTCCCTTGCCCACTGACCTGCTGCCCACCCCCACACACAGTATCATCTCACTCCCTCCACCCCTGGTCTGCCCGTCCTGCCCCCATCCCCCCCACCCCCACAGCATAATGCAGCTGGTGTCCAGGATTTTGTCCCCACTTGAGTGGCAGGCAACACTAAGGTCTTTGAGTGATTACCAGCAGGTAGCAGGTACTCTAAATACCAATGAGGGAACGGACCTCACAGTGCTGGGACAGCCTCTGTGTACTGCCACCGCCGTGCCACCACCACTGCTGCTGCCGCCGCCGCCACGGCCACCATGCTGCTTCCCACCCTCTGTCTCCCCTGGCCAGAGCTCAGCCTCTGTCCTGGACCCTCGATAAGCCAGCCTCAGCTGAAGGGGCCTCTCTCCCCTGCACTTTCACAATACACAATCTCCATTGGAGTCTCATAAAAATAAATAAATAAATAAATAAAAGTCGTGTGTCCTCAACTGCTTAAGTCAAAACAAATTTGATTCATTAGTCATAGCACAGAATCTCCCTGCCCCAAGTGGTATTAATTGAGCTAATTCAGTTTATAATGAGAAGGCTAGGCATAGACTTCAAATTAGCTTCAAGTTAAGGAAACTAGGCCTAAGAATCAGGCAACTCCTGGCAAACCCAGGCAAGTCAATTACTAACAGAAAAAAACCCAGGTTCCAGCCTTATAACCCAATAATGGTTTTGGAAAGCCTAGAGACAGAGTAAGATAGAGCTCATCCACCCCAGAATTCCAACGTGCTGTGAACCAAGCTTGCGAGCTCACTTGGTTGTCTCTCTGTCTTGGTAATGGGAGGCCCCAGCACGCTGGACTTTTTTTTTTTTCTTTTTTTCGGAGCTGGGGACCGAACCCAGGGCCTTGCGTTTGCTAGGCAAGCGCTCTACCGCTGAGCTAAATCCCCAACCCCTGGACTTCTTTTAAAACACACTTTGCATTTGCATACTATTTGAGTCATTCTTGGTCGAATCATGGGCTCTCAGAATAAAAGTATCCCACCAAATTAAATAACCACAGCATTATCTCTGAACTTAACCTAAACTGATCTTACACGATTCAGGGTCCCAGCTGCCCCACCTGTCATAATCTGTTCCAAGCCCTCACAGCGCACCACTGCACCTCCACTGGCCCATTTTAACTAGTGAGGCTCTTCCCCGATGGCTGATCAACAGTGTCAACAGTAAGAACAGCTCTGGGCTATGGTTTGCATGAGAAATGTCTCCCACAGGCTCCTAGATCCGCAGCTGCTGGCACTGTTTTTGGAAGGTTGTACAACTTAGGGAAATTAGGGTCTAGGTGGAAGAAGTGGATCACTGCGGGGTTGGGGGAAGATGGCCTGGAGGTTTATAGCCTGACCCTGCTTCTTTTTCTATCTTTGCTATCTGGTTGCCGATCTGTGAGAAAGCAGCTGCCACCACACAGGCCTACCGCCAGGCCCACTGCTAAACATTCCCACTGTCACAAAGCCACCTGCTAGCATCCCTTCCGTGACACTCTGGACTGTGTCACCTTAAACTGTAAGCCAGGATAAACGCTTGTCCATCAAGCGCCTCTTTCAGGCATCGATCACAGAGATGAGAAAAACACGTGTTGGCCAATGTGCTATGTGCTGTTTGTCCCACAGGAGCCTCCATCATTTCAAGGCCCCCCTTACCCTCTCGCCTTCTAAAGGACCAGCAGATGGAGTTAAACAGTTGTCCAAAGGCACAAAGCTAGGAAGCTGCAGACCTGAGTAACTCAGAGCTTGGGAGAACAGGAACGCAAATGCTTGGTTAGAAACTGAACTGCCTAGCCCTGCTTGTGTTTCCTAAGCGTCAAATGCTGCCATTTGCCTTTACCAAGCACCATGTAGTTATATCAGCCAGCAAACCTCTGACATCACAGCATCCCTATGTGAGCCTTGCTCCAAGCAAGCAAGTCTAAGAAATTAGGGATCAGGCATCATGACACCCATGCACGGCTTGGCCAGTACATAGCCCAGGCTGTCTGCTCTGGAGCAGCCGCTCCTGACCATGAAGACAAGGAGACGGTGCTTCTCGATGGGAGCCAGAGGTCAGTGTGCGTCTCCCTGCGGGGAACCTTCAGAAAACAAGCATTCCTCACTAACAATCAGAACATTTCAAGCTCCACTTTTGGCTCCAGTGAGCCTCTGAAGACATTTTCCCTAGACCCAGGAACTCCACAAACCCGCTGTCATTGAGAATCTAAATGTAGTCAGAGGCCCAGTCAGGTCGGAAGGCATCTTAGACAGCAAGGGATCAGATCTTCTCTAGTCAGCAGGTCCTCAGAGTATCCAACTCCAAAGAATCAGAAATAGAGCCAGTCCCCTAGAGCCAGCCTCGGGTTAGCATATGCTCCAAAACATAATGAGGTAAAGGAAAAACATGACGTAAGTTCAGAAAAACACCAAATGCTCCCACGTAGGAAAGAGCTGGCACTGGAGCAGGTTTCACGGACGATGGTGTTTCTGGACAGTTTGCTTTGTTAGAGACGCTTTTACACCCTTGTGCTGAGTGAGCGCACAGGATACAGAAATAAACATGATGGGCCACACCCACCCATCCACCTTCTCGCTCTCAGGGCGCTAAGTTCAGCAATAACTGATCATCAGAGCTACAAGCGACTTCTGCTTTCTTCTATGAGTTTCCGGTGCACCTAAAGTTTACCAAATTGAATGTGCATTTTAAATTAGAGACCTACAGGGTCTAAACTTCTTACGACGTACATTTTTACATCCTGATGCGTTGGCTACCCCTCTCCTCTGCTTTTCCCCCTCCCCAAGTGGCTCTGGATGTATCTACTGTGTCCCTTTGCTCAGTGTGAGGGTGGAAGGTGTTCATGAAACCCACGATCTTGTCTAGATTTGTTTTTCCAAGAGCCCTTCTGAAGTTACCTCCCTACCAAAAGTCCCCATTTTAAGTTACCTTTGCAAATTGTGCCTTCTCTCCGCTGGTAGAGAATGCCATGACACAACATTGGACATACACACATAACCTGTCAGCCTCCTGAAGTTTAAGTCAGAGAGGTTTAAACTAAAAATCTTTACCACCAGCAAGTTCATTGTTAATATATAATAGGGGCTGGGGTATGGCTCCATGGTAGGGGGTTGGCCAATCGCAAGCACTAAGTCCCATTTCCAATACCTGTTCGACAAAGTAACACAACGTCAAAAACAACCATACTCCCTGCTCCTGTAACATCGATGCACAGCCCATACTGGAGTTTGAATTCAGTTTAACAGACGCGTGGAGCCACCTATGAGCCATCACGTGTAACTGCAGGTAGAGTGTTAAAAAACCACTCAAGCTGGACCTCATCTTGTAGGATTGTACTCCCAGCTACTCTGGAGTCTGAGGAAAAAGGATTGAAAGTTCAAACCTGCCTGGGCCAAAGAGCAAGTCCGAGGCCACCTCTAGCAGCCTGTCTTGTCTCAAAAACAATTTTCAGGGACTGGGAATGCAGCCCAGTGGTACTTCTGCACTTGCTTAGCATATACAAGGCGGCCCTAGGTCCAATCGGAAGAAGCTTGCAAACCATACGGGGTTCCCTCAGGTCCAACCCCCTGTAGGTCAGGAAAAAAGAAGCACGCCTAGAGACAGGGTGCCTCTCCCCTCTCGGACTTACGATGTCATAGCAGCTACAGGCTCGGCTCACAACGGAAAGCATACAACATTTGAGAAAACCCCTAAGTAACATGCAACCGTGCGACAGCCAACCACGTCCCTGTTGAAATCCAAGCAAATGCTTGGGGCTGGCTCTAGGGGCTGCAGGACATCTGCAGGAATCACTCGCAGGGCCGCTTTTCCCTTCATCGGCATTACTTTGTCCTCTGCATAACTCCCCTCTCAAAGCTGGTTCTGTGGGGACAGTGTGACCTGGCAGGCCCAGGGACAGTTGTCTCCCAGTGTTCTGAGACTCTCTTGACTCCCAGGGTGATTGTGTGTATTGAACTGCTACACTTACCACACCTGGGACTGAAGCACACACAAATCCAGGTATTTATTTCCCATCCTTGTTGCATTCCCTGTTCTGAGCAGGATGCACACCAGCCTGGAGGTCTGAGCTGTCCCACCGTGTAGCCCTTCAGTCCTACTTATATCTGTATCAATTAAAACTAAACAAAATGGGTTGGGGATTTAGCTCAGTGGTAGAGGCCCTGGGTTGGGTCTTCAATTCCGAAGGGAGTAAAAAATTAAACAAAATTTAAAACGCCTTCTTGTTGCAACGACGTTTGAAGGGTGCAGCGGGCCACACGTGGGCAGTGGCACTACCCTGGATGCCGCAGCTGCAGACACATCCACTGTGGTGCACAGTGGGGTTCCACATGGGGAGCGCTAGCTCCAGGAAGCTGCTGGTATGCCATGTTGAACCCAGACTCCCATAAGTCACCATGCTCGACTCACTATATGCTGTTAAATGCCTACATCCTGAGCACAGGTGCTGAGTCTGACGGGCAGCCAACAGATGCCCCTCGGTGAGGCGTTATGAGAATCTTATCACTTATCATTCTAGCCCTGAAATAAAAATCCCTGAACTCAGCCATGACCAGTTTTGGTTTTTTTTTGTTTTTTGTTTTTTGTTTTTTTTTAACCAGGCTTCCTTTCCCACTAAGATAAAATGTAATCTGGTCATTTTGGAGGACATTATTAGGAAGCACAGTTAAATGTTATGCGTAGGAAAGTATAGAAACAAATTTAAAACTTCTGTAACTGTTAAACCCCTGGCCCTGCCCAAATCCGAGTCACGGCCTTCCCTCCTCTCACATCTTGAACTTCTGCCTGGGTTTCATGAGGAAAAGTCTATTTGCAAAGGACACAGGGTTGAGACGTAGCTCACAGAGGAGTGCCTGCCTGCAATAACCTGCATTCTGTCCCCGGGACTGAAGGGGAGAAAGGGGAGAAAGGGGACTAAACACCACTGGCTTTTACTTTTTTCTAATTTCTTAATTCTCTGTTTCATCTGTTGAAGATACGGGAATTATTCAACATCAATAGATACACAGCCTGTTCACCCTGCACCATGCTGTTCTGATTTAAAAGGCCCCAAGATAATTATGACACTAGACCTAATCCAAGCCACTAGTTACAGAAAAAGCCGACCGTTAGCACATCAGGATGCAGTCACATCTTCTTGACAATACAGGGCCTTCTCTCACCTCCCAACCTAGTGTCAAAGCAGGATGACGGACACCTCCTGCCACTCCTCTGCGGTCCCACTGCCACCTCCTCCCGGCCCTGCTGCACCCTGGCTTCAGGAAGGGTGAATCCCTTTACACATCCCTGGATTCCCCGCCTCGGTGCTCAGGATTCTACACCAGGCTGGCCTCTCCCACACCAGCTCCACGGGCCGGGGGAGGTCTGACCGGCTCAGAAGGCGCCTTCTCAAAGCCTGCTTTGATCCCTCTAACTAAAAGCAAGCTGCTCCTCCTTCTATTACATCCACAGTTGCGTGGTTCCCTTTAACACCATTTACTTGCAGTGGTTCCCACTGTTTATTCCAGTATTTCCAGCTTTGTGATCAATTCCTAAAGACAAGCACACCACATATTAAATCTCCTTAAATCCAGCAACACACCTAACCGGCAAGCACTCAAGACACCTCACAAACTCCAGGGACAGACACCCGGTCACATGACAAAGCCATCGTCACTGCTCCACCTTCGTGCAGAGCAGACAAATTACTAAACACCGGGTGATCCAAGAGCAGACCAGCCGCTGTCAACCTAGCCAAACTCTAGAAACGTTTTCAGTGTGCAGGGGCCCAGCTACCCGAGGACCTGTGGGGCAGGACACGAGCTGCTGTGTAAGAGTGAGGTACACTGTACACAGGGATTCGCTGTCAGCGCATCCTAGGCTTCTCAGCAAATGCACGCACAGGAAGCCGTGAGGTGGAGAGTGAATTAGTCAGCTTAATTTCTGCAGGGGATATATACATCAAATCAGCCTGTCCACACCGCAAACACACACCGTTTTTATGTCAGTTGTACCTCCATGGACCTAAGCAAGCAGCCCAACTCTTCAGAGCCATCTTTCATTCTTACCATTTTTTTTTCTTCTGGCCTGAGAACCTGGGCAAGATGTCGGCTCAATGGCCAAGAAAGTCTTAGGTCATCTCATAGTCTACAGTGAGCCACTTCTTACTCAGCCCAGAAACCCTGAGAGTCACCAAGACTGAATGAGCCCAGTATGACAGCCTTGGACCTCCAGGTCTGGATTACCCCAGGAAGGAGAAGACAGGAAGAAAGGTAACCTCTGGGGCTGCACAGGGCACCATGGAACTTGCTCCAAACTCCACCCACGAGTCCTCTGTGGTCCCCCTTCTTCTTAGAATGTCCACTACCACTGTCCAGATAAAGCCATAGGACTGGAGAGCAGACACACAGGATGACATCAGGAACTACCACCCGCACTCCTAGGAGAGGTCAGGAACATAACATCCACATTCCTACCACCCAGGCAGTCCATCAGGGCCCAGCAAATGTGCTTCCCCCTTTCTACCTGAGCTTCCCTGGGCTCAGACCATGGTTTCCAATCGTTCTGATCCATTGATTGTTGCCCCACTGTGAAAGGGGCCTGAGTCACTGGCAAGAATGGGCCCAACATCCGTCATGGAGAAGAGAGGGTGAGAGGACCTGGGAACAAAACTGAGGCACCCCCTCCAGACAGGTGCTGTGCACAGGCACCCCCTCCAGACAGGTGCTGTGCACAGGCACCCCCTACAGACAGGTGCTGTGCACAGGCACCCCCTACAGACAGCAGGTGCTGTGCAGAGGCACCCCCTCCAGACAGGTGCTGTGCAGAGGCACCCCCTCCAGACAGGTGCTGTGCACAGGCACCCCCCACAGACAGGTGCTGTGCACAGGCACCCCCCCAGACAGGTGCTGTGCAGAGGCACCCCCACAGACAGGTGCTGTGCACAGGCACCCCCACAGACAGGTGCTGTGCACAGGCACCCCCTACAGACAGGTGCTGTGCACAGGCACCCCCTCCAGCAGGTGCTGTGCAGAGGCACCCCCTACAGACAGCAGGTGCTTGTCCAGACAGGTGCTGTGCACAGGCACCCCCTACAGACAGGGCACCCCCTGCTGTGCACAGGCACCCCCTACAGACAGGTGCTGTGCACAGGCACCCCCTACAGACAGGTGCTGTGCACAGGCACCCCCTACAGACAGGTGCTGTGCAGAGGCACCCCCTATAGACAGGTGTTGTGCAGGGCACCCCCTCCAGACAGCAGGTGCTGTGCAGAGGCACCCCCTCCAGACAGGTGCTGTGCACAGGCACCCCCTACAGACAGCAGGTGCTGTGCACAGGCACCCCCTACAGACAGGTGCTGTGCACAGGCACCCCCTACAGACAGCAGGTGCTGTGCACAGGCACCCCCTACAGACAGGTGCTGTGCAGAGGCACCCCCTACAGACAGGTGCTGTGCAGAGGCACCCCCTACAGACAGGTGCTGTGCACAGGCACCCCCTCCAGACAGCAGGTGCTGTGCACAGGCACCCCCTACAGACAGGTGCACAGGTGCTGTGCAGACCCCCTACAGGCAGGTGCTGTGCCCCTCCAGACAGGTGCTGTGCACAGGCACCCCCAGACAGAACAGCAGGTGCTGTGCACAGGCACCCCCTACAGACAGCAGGTGCTGTGCAGAGGCACCCCCTCCAGACAGGTGCTGTGCAGAGGCACCCCCTCCAGACAGGTGCTGAGCACAGGAACCCCCAACAGCAGGTGCTATGCAGAGGCACCCCCTACAGACAGGTGCTGTGCAGAGGCACCCCCTACAGACAGGTGCTGTGCAGAGGCACCCCCTACAGACAGCAGGTGCTGTGCAGAGGCACCCCCTACAGACAGCAGGTGCTGTGCAGAGGCACCCCCTACAGACAGCAGGTGCTGTGCACAGGCACCCCCTACAGACAGGTGCTGTGCACAGGCACCCCCTACAGACAGGTGCTGTGCACAGGCACCCCCTACAGACAGCAGGTGCTGTGCAGAGGCACCCTCTACAGACAGGTGCTGTGCACAGGCACCCCCTAGAGAAAGACATTGGCATGTGGTGCACATTGTGTCTTCTAACCTACTTCGTTTAGATACCCACACACACGTATATGTCTGTACAGTTAGCCAGTGTGAAACTGAGGCCACAGGATATTTTTCAAGTGGGCATCCATAATTCTCAATATGGATGCCTTCACCTTTCTCATCCCACCCTGGCTTTGAAGAGCAGTCCCTTTCTTAGTGGTGGTAGAATCAGTGATGCCCACCAAACATGACAGAGAGAGAAGAGCGACCCAAGGGCTGCCCAAGGAGTGACTGCTTCCTCTAGGAGCCCAAGATGACGCCAAACCCACTGAGGATCCACAATGGCTTCTACCATAAGAAAGACAAAAACCTCCACAGCTGAACCCCCGAGGATCCTTTCATGTCAGAATCTGGTCTACACCAGTCTCAGGAGACACAGGAGAGGGCAGCCTCTTTTGACTCTCCTTTCTCCAGAGGAGAGAGCTCAGCTTCATCATAAACAACAAAAAGTGTGGCCAACTCCACTGTCCTCAGCCTTCCCAGCTCACAGTGGGACTTGAATTCTATCACTCCAAGGCTACAATAGCAACTAGCAGTCCCATACCCATCTGCCAGCCCACCCACCCACCAGCCCACCCACCTGCTATCCCACCCACCTGCCACCCCACCCACCCACCAGCCCACCCACCTGCTATCCCACCCACCTGCCACCCCACCCACCCCGCCAGCCCACCCTCCTGCCACCCACCCACCCACCCCACCCACCTGCCACCCCACCCACCTGCCACCCTACCCACCTGTCAGCCCACCCACCTGCCACCATACCCACCTGCCACTCACCCACTGCCACCCCACCCACCTGCCACACCCCACCCACCTGCCACCATACCCACCTGTCAGCCCACCCACCTGCCACCCCCACCCACCTGTCAGCCCACCCACCTGCCACCCCACCCACCTGTCAGCCCACCCACCTGCCACCCCACCCACCTGCCACCCACCTGCCACCCCACCCACTTGCCACCCCACCCACCTGCCACCCTACCCACCTGCCAGCCCACCCACCTGCCACCCTACTACTACTACTACTGTGAAGACTAGCTTTTGTATCAACTTGACATAAGCTATTTGAGAAGTGAAAACCTCAAATGAGAGACTGTCCCCCAACCAGATTGGCCTGTGGAGAAGCCTGTGGTACATTTCCTTGACTGATCGATATGGTAGGGCTCAGTTCTCTGGGAGTGGAGCCATCCCTAAGCTGGTGGTCCTGGATGCTATAAGAAAACAGGCTTGCAAGCCCTGGGGTTCAAGCCAGAAAGGAGTATGGCCACTGCATTAGCTCCTTGCCTGCAGATTCCTGCCTTGAGCACCTGCCTGGCGTCCCTACATGATGGACTGTGATTGGGACATAGAAGCCAAACACTCTTCGTTCCTTGGGTTGTTTCTGGTCATAGTGATTATCAAGCAACAGAAACCCTAACTGAGACAACCACCTGCATATCTACCACGTCCTTACACACACAAGCACAGTTCTGTACACTAGTTACGGTCAACACAGCTCTGTACACTAGTTACGGTCACAAACTGGACGGCAAAGCCTCTACAGACCCACAGTGGTCATCCTAGAAGTAGGCAAGGTTTCCTTCTCAGCACCTCTTCTGCGATGTGCAGTGTGACACAGTAGGGAAGGCTTAAGGTTTTCAAAGACACAGGGAACTGGCTCGAATGTTAGCCTTGCCATTTAGCAGTTAACACGAACCTCCCAAACACACACAAGTTCAAAGGCACAGCACACTGTAGACTCTGCATGCTGAAACCTCAGTAACTCAGAACTGTATGGGTGGGCCTGGGGCAGGGACTGGTATTCAAGGGCTTGCCTCTGTTTGGCTGTGATATGCGGACAGAAGCAGCATGCCCACAGGGAGAGGCCACAGGCAACTGTCTGACTCAGTTCTTAATTACATACACACTTGACACATCACACCTATTTATTAATTTATTAAGACCTATGGCCAGTAATAAGAATAATCTATTCAGCTAGAAGAAGCTCAACAGCGACAGGACCTGAAAAGCAAGGAAACACATAAACTCAATCTGGAACTATAAACGCTTATGACTGTGTGGTTACTCTCAGCACAGGACTAACGAAAACCAGGAAATGCTACACAAATAACCCAGCAAACAGAGGGTTAAGGGTCAACCTAGACTGCAGAGCTGCATCCTGTAAACAGAATACATATGAGAATAAGGAAATGCAGGTAACCACTAAACCCCTGCACTGTATTCATGAGTTGCATGACAGTAGCCGCTTTCCCAGCAGACTTTTCCACGGGAATATGGCTGATTTACCCCGTTCCTTCAGAAGTATGCAGTATCTCGCATGGAACGGAGCAGTAGTTAATGCGTTGTGACTAAGCACCTTTAAAATGCAGATGCCTATGTGTAAAGAGTGTAATGTGACATCATGAAGTTGAGCCGAAGGCCTGATGCTCACATGCACATGTTAGCTGGGGATGAAAGCTCGATGCTCACATGTACATGTTAGCTGGGGATGAAAGCTCGATGCTCACATGTACATGTTAGCTGGGGATGAAAGCTCGATGCTCACATGCACGTGTTAGCTGAGCTCACATGTACACGTTAGCTGGGGATGAAGGAAGGATTTCTGTTCTTGCTAACCATCTGTCAGCTGTATTTCCTTTCATATAACAATGACTAGATTTCTTTCGTTTCAAGTTTTACAATTCCAATCAAAGAACTTTGAAAAAATACCCCACGTGTGTATTTGCCCTTACTGCCATGCCAATCTCGGCACTGACCCTAAATACCCATCCCAGACAGCCCGAACAGGGCAAACCTTCCCCTTTCAATTAGTGTGTATGGCTCAGACCGTCTAACTCAACCCAGTCTGCCAGTCAAGAAGAAAAGACAGCTCACACCAGGCATGGAGACACAGCGCTTGAAACCCCAATGCTAGGGAGGGGAAGACAGGAAAGTCACCAGCCTGTACTGAAGCAGAGGAGGGAGGGGAAGGGAGGAAGAAGAGAGTTTTAAAAGTCCCTCTGTTGGCTGTGTCATACTCCCAGCACACTGCTGGCACGCGCCCCAGGAGCAGAGCAGTGATGAAGACACGCTTCAGGAATAGCTTACAGCACAGGCCTTTAATGTGGGGAAGAAGTCAAGGCACCTTACCCAAGAAGCTTATACCTTATACAGCGGCCGGCGCACGTCTATGGGACAGTTCTGTATGACTTCATCAACGACATCCGAGATGGACTCCATAAAGTCTGGGTTGGCAAACTAAAGTTCATACAAATATGAAACATTCGTTATACATTTCCTCAAATAACACAAACTATTTTCAAACAACGTTTTAAGACTTCACTTTTAGTGACATGTGTGGGCTTGTCTGAGAGTGGGTTTGAGTGAGTGCAATGCCCACAGAGACCAGAAGAGGTCAGCATGTCCCATGGAGCTGGAGTGTCTGAGTGCAATGCCCACAGAGACCAGAAGAGGTCAGCATATCCCATGGAGCTGGAGTGTCTGAGTACCGTGCCCAGGCTTGAGCATGTGAGTGCAGACCCCACGGAGACAGGGACCGCATGTCCCCCCCGAGGTAGAGTTACAGATAGTTGTGAGCCAGTTCACCAGCCGGACATTCACTGGTTTTACAGGGACAGTCATAAAACACTGTCTTAATCCCACTTTCATGCAGGCCAATGCACACAGTCCTTGAGATTAGTGACTGCTTTATTACTACAGGTCCCCTGAGATCAGTTTCAAATCCATTTTCTTCTATTGATCTTCAGAGATCTTCCTCATCCCCAGGATAGCCCCAACCTTAATTGTTAAAGCAGGTACACCAGGAAGCCACACTGGAACCACCAAGTAACACAACCAACATGCTCACTGGGCCCCTTTACTGAGAACTGCTCCTCGTGCACACTAGGGGGCAGCATCACTCCACATGCACGCGCACGCGCACGCGCACGCGCACGCACACACACACACACACACACACACACACACACACACACACACACACACACTGCTCTCAGACACTCAGCCCTCTTACCTCAGGGTGAAAGAATATTTCTGGTCCCAGGAACCTCTCATAACCAACGTCTATAATGAACTTCCTCTGGTTGATTGCATTGATCCCCGTATACTGTTTGATCCACTTCCGGGGATCCACGTCATACTTAGCAAATTCCTTGACAATATCAGGGCATATGTAACAGTACTTCTCCTGTGTGTACATAAAAAGACATGGCCAGCACTGATAAGTCCCAGTGTCTCTGCCCTCTGACCAATACACAGGAACCCACACCTCACAGACACCTCTGAATTCACCTCTGCCTACACTGTGACTCTCGTGTGGCTGGACCATCTAGCATGTGTCCCGCTGTCCTTCAGCGCAGACACGGCTACACTTGACCAGGTAACTCTGCCTTCTCTGCAATGGTGACGCGTCACTACCATGTTCTCCCTAATTTTGCTGACATATTGTTTGAAGTATCTATCTATGAAGCGTCAGCCTTGTCTCCAGCCGGGCTTTGCTTGCTCCCTCAGACTCCCTGTCAGGTGCCTGCTTCACTGTCTTAGCAAACTAAGCTTGGCCCATTCTAGAATGCAGAAGCCAACTGCATCCTAAAGAGCAAGTGTGGTGTGTGTGTGTGTGTGTGTGTGTGTGTGTGTGTGTGTGTGTGTGTGCATGCGTGTGTGTATTGTGTACGTGTGTCTGTCTTGTGTGTATCTATGTATGCGTGTGTGTGCGTGCGTGCATGTGTGTGTGTGTGTGCGTGTGTGGGTGTGTGTATGTGTGTCTGTGTGTGTGTATGTGTGTGTGCATGCGTGTGCACCTGTGTGTGTGTGTGAGTGCACACATGTGTATGTATGTGTGCATGTGTGCATGCGTGTGTGTGCATGTGTGTGTATATGTGTGTATGTCGGGGGTGCGTATGGGTGTGTGTATGTGTGTGTGTCTGTGTCTCTGTGTGTGTCTGTGTGTGTCTGTGTGTATATGTGTGTATGTGTGTGTGCGTGCACACGTGTGTGTATGTATATGTGTGTCTGTGTCTATGTGTATGTGTGCGTGTGTGCATGTATGTGTGTATGTGTGTGTGCGCATGTGTGTGTGAGTGTGTGCACACACATGCACATGCGTGTGACTTAAGGAGTGCTGTCTATCCCCCTGTTAAATGTCTGCTTGATCCCCTGACCACAATGTACCTGAGAATGTACCCTGCTGGTTAGGTATTCTAAGGCACTTGACCAACACTGGAGAGACACAGTCAATGAATTACTCAGACAATCTAGCTGAGAATCAGACACTAGGCAACTGACATAAGTAAATGACATGGCATAAGTTAGCAGGCACTGCAGAGTAAGAGGAGCAGAATCAGGCAGGAGCCTGGGGTTGCCGATAGATGGCTCCCACTGACTTAGGGGAAAGCTTGGGAATACTGTGGTCTACAGGCAAAGTCTGAGGACTTTGCAGTCCTCGCCCCGGCCACCCAGGAAGGCCTGGCTCTTCCCTTCCGCTTGACTTCAAGTCTCCCCAGTCCTGAGAGCCCAGGTCCATGAGGCAGGGACAAGTGACATTCTTTCTGTCCAGTCCTCTACCTGCACCATCCCAAAAGGATTCTTCTCAACTAGTATCAGCCAAAATTCGGAAATCGTCTCTCATGCGTCCTTGCATTCAACCAGCTTCCAGAGATGCTTGGCTGAGAGGAAACAGCAGGAGAGTTACCCCTCTACCCTGCAGCTCAGAATCAGAGCTGTGTGAGGAGGCCACACGCCACACTCCACGTCAGACCCCTCTCCAGGTCCTCCTGTCGCTAGATGAGAGCCTTGAACACTCAGGATCTCTTGCATTTTGATTTTTTTGAATGTGTTTTGGTTTTGCTAGCTGAGAAGAAAAATCCCTTTTAATGGTCTGTAACTGCCCCCGCACCAGTACGAAGATGGATGAGGTCAAGTAGACACTCTAAATAATGACCCAAGAGCCACTCTGTTCTTCTGTTACTAAGCTCATTCTCCTGTCTCTGTTCTAGCACGTAACTGAGGCTGGAGACGTGCAGGTGCATTCCGCTTAAGGACTCTGAGATCTAGACGGGCAGCGTTCTGTTCTGAGGTATATTCTCAGGGCACAGCGCAGGCAGACACCACCGGGTTCCTGACAGCTGCTGCCGCTGAGACTCACCTCCTGATTCTAAACAGAAGCATGGAGGGAGATGTAGAAGCAGCATGCAGCTAATTGAAGGTTTTGTTTAATTAGGCTCCAATTAAATGATGTTCTACTCCACACACCGGTGGCTCAACACCAGCTATCACGTGCTTTCTGTGTAGGAGAGCACGTTGAACCTCAAGTCCCCAGCACACAGAACTCAACAGCAATCAAGGCCCACGCTCTCAGGGGGACAGGAAGGGACAGGAGGGGACAGTGGCATTGAGGGGACGTCCAAGCACCATTTCTCTCTCACCCCCAAACCAGCCAGGTTCCCTTCTGTTTTTTACCTTAATGGCTTTTGCGGTCTCCAGTGACTGCTCAGGAGGGATTCCCACCTCCCTCTCCCTTAGCAGCTGTTGAATGAAATACGTAATATCTCTACCTGCAATTGGGATGTGTTTGATGCAGCTTCCAATTACATAACCTTCTGCCTGGAGAGGAAGAGGATGCAGGACAGCCATGTCAGTAACCACAGTCCAGAGCCCATGCACAGCCTCACCTTCCCGGATGCCACCCTTCTGGGCACTGAAGTAGCATTTAAAGGCGCCCACTTGTGAGGTTCTGTACCTAAGGTCTTTTTAAATGACTGCATCTGCAGTTCCATTAATATTTAAAATTCTAAATGACTCCAATAGCCTCACTCTCCATAAGCAACCAAAATGTTTCCATTAGGAACATGTAGGAAACGGCACAGGATTATTCATTCCTAAAAGCTGCTGCTGCCCGAGAGAAGAGTTACAGTAGACACAGTAACTCTTCCCTCTAACTACACAGAGCAGGCTTCGTTCGTGCACTCTTAAACCATTGACAAAGCTACCCCTAAACCAAAGTTAGCAACTGTGGAAAAGTACAGAGGACTGTGATCCCCAAAAGCCTGGACCCAGACCCCCATCCCTAGTGTGGAGCAAATGCCCTGAGGGCATTACCGTGTCAAACATGTACTTTAATGGCAGATACTAAGCATTCAAGAAATGGTTCTGTCCAGCACACTGAAAGCGATTCAAAGATAGCTAACCGGTGGTGGCTGAAGACCAGGACAGTGTAGGATCTGGATCCTCCCTGACGCCTTCCTGAGCTACTGAGGGCATGTCTGCAAGAGGCCTGTGGGCGTCCACAATAACTCCGCTATCTATCACCTGGCAGGACTAATGCCTGGAGTCCACATGCCCACAGCAGCGATGCCCTACCCCCCACTCAACTCTGTGGACACACACTTGCCACAGCAGCCAAAGCCTGGCCACCCATACAGCTTGTCTGCAAAGACCCAGGCATGGGGGCACCGGTATCAGTTCCACACTCTAGCACTTCATGGTTTCTATGCCACAGGGCCCAGGGGGAAGAGAGGACATGAAGGTGAACGACAGCTCTGTGCTGCATATGCGTGTGCGTGTGTGTCTATCTGTCTATCTGTCTATCTGTCATCTGTCTGTCTGTCTCTTAACCAAAGCTTGAAAAGCTTCGCAGTTTATAATGTGAACGTCTTGATGGGTTTATGGGTAATTTTTTTCTCTATTGTTTATTACTTTATCCAAATTTTCAGTAAGAAATTAATCTTTGTAAATGGGAGAAGAACCTAAAGTAATACACAGTGAAAATTACAAAAACCCTTTCTCTCTGGACCTAGGCTCTATGTGAAATGTCTTCTCTTCCCACCATACATTTGCTGAGTGACCCTTGACCCTGGGCGAAGTGAAAGAGTGACGAAAGAGCCTCTGCTCACCGTCACCGCAGTGTAGAGATGATGGGAGCAACTGCAGGCAGACCTGGGGCCGGTGCAAGGAGCTGAGGTCTGCTCTTCAAGAGAGCAAGCACAGCAGAGAGAAGCCCGAGGCCAGAGTGGCCTCACCTCCTCCAGAAATTCCCATAAGAGCCGGCATCTGAGACCGCTCTGGAGGGTCCACTCCTCCCAGGAAGAGGGCATGTGGGCAGGGGTATGGGAGGGATAGGGGCTTGGATTGCTGTCCTCCCTGACTACCAAGCCTCTCATGACTTCAGCTTTCAGTAGACACAAATCAGCAAAAAAGGAGTCCGCCTGTTTTGCTTGGCTTTGGCCAAGTTGGGTTTTATTTGTTTGGTTTTTCTTTGATTTGTGTTTGTTTGTTTGTTTGTTTGTTTGTTGTGTGCATACACACACATGTACAAGAAGGCAGGCGTTCCATTTTGTGGAGCTGGTTGACACAAGTTCTCATGTGTCCCAGGCTGGCCCTAAGCTCGGCAAAGACAAGAACAACCTTTCTCTCCTGAACCCGCCTTCACCTTTCAAACGCTGGGATTACAGGCTTGTGCCACCCCACTCAATTTTGGATTTTTTTAATACTCTTATTTGCATTTTAAAATTATATTTAGGGGCCTGGAGAAATGGCTCAGGGGCTAAGATCATGTACTGCTCTGCAGCAGACTGAGCTCTGTTGCCAGCACTGACAGCAGACAGCAGACATAATAACTCCAGTTCCAGCGGTTCCAACATCTCTGGCCTCTTGGGAGAACCTGTATTCACATGCACAAACCCCTACAGAGACACATACATACAATTAAATAACTTTTAATTTTTTTTCAAAACATAAATAAACTTATTTAAGGTCTGGTAAAATAGCTTAGATAAAGGTGCTTGACCTGAGTTTGATCCCTGGAACTCATATGATAGAGAGAACTGACTCCCACAAGATCATATGATCATGACATGCACTCCCATGTAAATGCAGTATGCAACACATACACACACATGTACACACACATGTACAAGCACACACACATACACATGTGTGCACACACACGCACATATGCACACTTACACATGCACACACAGACATACATTCACACCCACAGAATTTTTCAAAAGCAAAAGCCTTCAAATTTAAAAAAGAGCTCTGTAGCGACATTTCTGGTATTCTGGTTTCTTTAAAAACACAGAAATATTATAAGAATGTTTTCATTTTGGTCCCAGGTGTGGGGATGTAGGACCACTTCCAACTGACCACAACAGCTGACTATGATTTTGTCAGCTACAGATAGCTTCTGTTATTGTGTGACATTTGGGATTCTGGGAACTTTTCAGATGGTATAAAAATAAATGCTGGAACCCTAAGAGACGGAGTTGGTGGTTGTCTCTCCCTCCCTCCCTCTCTCTCTAGCCTTCTTTCTCTCCTATTTAGTAATAGGGGTAAAACCAGAGGAAGGGTGGGGAGAAATAGAGCCCATAAGTAGCAAAAAGAAGCTACAGAGCTTCCTATATTTCATGTGTGTTTATAGCTATGGTTGACATAAATAACTGTGGTTAACACTGTAACTATGGTTACTAAGGAAAGCTGAAGAGGGGTGGCCCGGATTGACTGACTTTCTACTGACACTAGTTGATTTATTTTTAAATAATTCCTTCAAGTAATCCCTTGGGCCAAAGAAAGACAGGAAAGCCTCCCGCAGTTGGAGTCAGAAGTGACTCTCCTAATGACTTAAGACTCAAAGGTGGTATGGTGAGGAGCCCTACAATCAAACGGGAACTCTCCCTTCTAGGTCTTTAATTCATCCAGATACAAGAGCAAGTTCTCCAAAGCCCCAGATGGTCAGAGCCCTCAGGTCATGCCCAAGCCTCGGCTTTGACGTCCAGAGTGGTCTCTAGCACAGCTCAGAATGATGACATCTTGGTTAGGATTTCCACTGCTGGGAAGACCACGACCACGGCAGCTCTCTTTAGTGGGGCTGTCTTACAGTTCAGAGGTTCTGTCATGGTGGGCAGCATGGTGGCATGCCGGAGGACACGTGCTGAAGGAGGACTGAGAGGACCACATCTGGATTCCCAGGCAGCAGGGATGAATAGCCACATAGGCCTGGCTCGAGCACCTGAAACCTCAAAGCCCGCCCCCAGTGATGCACTTCCTCTAACGAGGCCACGCCTCCTAACAATGTCACTCCCTGTGGGCCATTTTCATTCAGGCCACCACAATGAACCAGGACACTGATGTGACACTCATGGGAATACAGCAGAAGTCTGACAAAAACAAACAAACAAACAAAAACAAAAAACAAACAAACAAACAAAAAAAAACTGTGACTACAGAATTTGCTCCATAATTCAAAACGACCAAAGGCATAAACATAGCCATCTTTCGAACTCTTTCTCACCTTCTTGGACTCTAAATTACCACTGCCAAGGCTGGCATGGTGGCACATACTTTTAATGCCAGCACTTGAGAGGCAGAGGCAGAGGCAAAGAAGTGTCTGCCAGTTCAAGCCAGCCACAGAGACCCTGTCTCAAAATAAAAAGAAAGATAGAAAGAAAGAGAGGGGGAAGGAAGAAGGAAGGGAAGGAGGGAGATAGGGAGGGAGGAAGAGAGGGAGGGAGGGAGGGAGGGAGGGAAGGAAGGTCCCATTGCTGTTTCTACTACAGCACATAAGCATGTTGCTCGGAGGAAATTGAGTTTTGTTTTGCCTTTTTTGCATCTTCTCTTACCCCGGGTCAGGTTAACCCTCCGAGAACAAAGCAAGAGCCCATGCTTACCACCGGGATAACATGGGTGACGCCGTCTCCACTGTCTATGACTATCCCCGTCAGGGTGCGTTCACCAACTTGCCGGGATGTCCAAGAGGCCGCCAGGGCCAGCACTGCCTAGAGAGACATGGAAGAGAGGCATAAAACCCAGGAAGATCAGGGGCCGCCGCTGGCCTCAGATTCTGCAGTGAACTCTTTCTGACTTCTCACACCTGACAAACTTCCCCTTCCCAACCCCACATCTCCCAAATTGCAATTCTCACTTAGTCAACGGGCCAGTTTTCACTTCAAATGAAGGGGTCAAGTTTTCAACAAAAACCTACACAGTTTTACAAAAAAAATCAATGAAATGGAATCCCACTGCTAAATCATTAGATCTAACTTCTAATCTGCTGAGGGTCCAAGCGCAGCCACAAACACTGCAGGCTGACACACACGTGGAGCGTTTGCTTGTTTGTTTGTTTGTTTGTGAGTTTATCTGTGGTTGAAGGTAAGGTCTTGCATAACCCAGGCTCATTGTGTAGCCAAGAATGGCCTTGAACCCCTGATCTTCCTGCCTCCAACTCTGCACAGGAAACCTGCAGAGCCAGACCAGCTTTATTCAGTGGCAGTGACGAGTGTCTGGCCAGGCTGAGCACAAACAGCCCTGGGACTGCTGCTTCTGACACTGTCAGGATCACAAAGACAACAATGTGGTTTGTTTGTTTTTTTTTAATTACCTGTACTGCAATGTAGAGCCCTGGTACATTAAATGATTCAAACATGATTTCTGCAAGGTACTCTCTGTTCTCTGGTGTGTTCAGTGGAGGTTCTGTCTGTAAGAGAACATTATCTACATCAGAACTATAAAAAGGCTAACCCTCAGGTAGGTTGGCCAGGGTAAAGACCGGCTTCACTGAGGGCGACTACTGTAGCTTACTGTGGGTCTTAAAAGCGTTGACAAGGCAGAGTGAGGCTGGGTGGGGCTTCTGCTCTCACGACTCACCCAAAGTTCAAAGTTCGACCAGTCACAGAAAAAGGAAGGGCTTGTTCATCACCTCCCTAAAACAGAGAGCCCTGATGCGGGGCACCACAGGCAACGGAATTCAGCCAGGAGTGAGACTCATGACACGAGACCCGGTGTCTGGGCCAGAGACAGCCGAGCTCTCCAAAGAAGCAGCAGAGGTCAGGCAGAAGCTTCCTCCCACCTGGCACTCACAGCACAGCTCAGCCCATCACACTCCAGGATGACTGCCATGTTCCCCAGGCAGCAACCTCCTGGACATACAAGCCCACACTCACACATGCACTGAGAGCAAATGCTAACAGTCAATATTATGTAAAAATGCTAAAACAAAGAGAAAAGTAATTGAAACATAAATGGAACAAACACACACACACACACACACACACGAAGAAGCAGCCTACAATACTGCAAACTGGAGATTCTGGGCAGCAACCTGATGTCACAGTGACCTTACAAGACAGGTCAGTCAGGTACACTAAAGCACAGTATACAATCGTCTCAGGCTGTGTGCACAGATCCTGGTGAAACACAGATACATTTAGCATTGAGACCTCAGCCCTAACCCCGTGGTATCTCATTATGTATGCTCAAGTATTCCAAAATCCAAACGCTTCTGGTTGCACACGTTTTTGAGTAAGGAACAGTGGTTGCGTACCTAGCGGGGCATGGGAAAAAGCGGGTAGAATCTTGAAAGACTCTCACCAAGTCGCGAAGCCTTTTAAAAACGGTGACTACCACCAAGTAGGACAGAAATCACCAGACAGCAGAAAATGAAAACAAGGGGTTGTATTCTTTCAAAACAATGGAGCTCTACATCTTATATTCATGTAAACTACAAAAATCAATGAAAATCTTCTGGGCCACATTATCCTTTATTCCGGACTCAAGAGTCCCCTAAAATCCATGCATTAAAGCCCTAAACCCGCAACCGTGACCTCCCTCTTCCTCTCGCCTACTGTCTGCCTCCCTCCCCACCTTTCTCCTTACCACATTAGCACAGGGAAGATGCCAAGCCAGGACTCAGCAAGAAGGCAGCATGGAAGGGCCAGGAAGAGGCCCCGGCAGGAACCAGCCCAGACAATACCTGCCTGGTCTTGAACCTGCAGCCTCCAAAACTATGGAAAATACATGTCTCTTGATTGAGCCACTCTGTCTGTGGTGTTGTCAGGGCAGCAGAGCACACGATGAACACTTCAAGCAGGAAAATATAGCCTCTGGCTTCAGTATGGTTACTTTAACTCTGTGGTGCGCACAGCTACACAGTCTCCGTGAGAGAAAGGGAAACCCAATAATTTGGTATTTGGCCACAGCATCAATCTAACATTTTTGCAAAACCAAAATGTTTATTAACTGTGCATAAACTCAGAAAATTAATATTAATGCCGAGAAGGTCTTCTATATGCTGCTCAGGGTGAGGTGAGCAATGGACTATATACAATCACAACACGGTGACTGCTTGAGAATCCCAAATTAAACCCTAATTATCTTAAATAAAGAGTGCTCAGAGAAAGCCTCCTTGCTGAGAACTAGCTTTCATAGTATAAGAAGGTGCTATGCAAGCTGCCACGGAGGCAGCAGCTGGTAGTCCTAGCGAGCCGTGATGCCTATGAGCCACGGCAATGACCAGCCTTTCAGGACGGTCCTGAACGACGGTGCTCAGACTTGCTGGTAACCAGAAGCTCTCTAATCAAACCCAAGCTTTCTTAACAACCTGGCACTGACCACCTAGCCAACCTGCCAGGGCAATGGAGGTCATGGGTCTTAGAGGAGAAGCTGCTAACACTACTTTACTAGACCAGCATTCTAAATACTTATTCTCATACCCACAGGTAAGTGGAAATCTCATCTGTGACAGCTGGGCGTATGCCAATTTGACACACGAGCTAGAGTTATCTGAAAGAAAGGAATCTTAATGGAGAACAGGCCTCCATGAAACCCAATGGTAAGGCATTTTATCAATCAGTGATCAGTGGGGGAGGACCCATTCCATTGTGGGTGGTGCCATCCCTGGGCTGGTGGTCCTGGGTTCTATAAGAAAGCAGGCTGAGCAGGCCAGGGGAAGCAAGCCAGTAAGTAACATCCCTCCATGGCCTCTGCATCAGCCCCTGTCTCCAGGTTCCTGCCCTCCTTGAGTTCTTGTCCTGAGTCCTTTCAATAATGAACAGTGCTATGGATGTGTAAGCTGAAGAAACCCTTTCCTCCCCAACTTGCATTTTTGGTCATGATGTCTCATCACAGCAATAGAAACCCTGACTAAGACATCAGCCCTCTCCCGTTAGAAGTTTGATTTTGTAGGACACAGAGACCACCACATAAAATCACAACTGGTCAAAATACAAAGAATACCAGGTCATATGGTGTCTGGCTGAAAGAAATACACCTGCGACCTAAGGCTCAGCGAGCAATGAAGAAGAGGGGATAGAAAGATTATAAGAGCCAGGGGTCCAGGAAGTGCTTTGAGATTATAGAGCAATCTCCTAGAAAGGGCAGGGAAGCTTCTCACCCATGCTACTGGAACAAAACCAACAAGAGCACTACACATGCCGATGTGAAAGGCCATGACGCTCCACCCCTAGACATCAACCAACCACTGCTGAGAGAGAGAATTAGGTTTTCCCAGGGAGGAGTCCCCTGACTGGTTATACAATACCATGTGGTCAGCCCTGAGCTCACGTACATAAAAGCAGCACTAAATGGACTCAGCAGGTTATACTTACATATCTATGTGTTTATACATGTAACAACAACAACAACAACAATAATAATAATAATACAGATAATGAGTTTGAGAGACAGCGAAGGGTACATTGAAGGAGTTGGAACAAGAGAACACAGGAGGAACTGGATGGAGGAAAGGAGAGGAGGGGAAATGATATATTCTAATTAAAATGTGTAATTATTAAGAAAGAAAAGAAAGATCTATACATAGAATCAAATGGTATGTAGAGGTGGGCACAGTGCTACACACCTTTTATGCCAGCACTCAGGGACACAGCAGACAGATCTAAGAGTCTGACAGCAGCCTGGTACATGGGGAGTTCAGGCAGGGTGAGACCCTGCCTCACACAACAACAAACAGCCTGCACGCCTGTATCCACAGAGACTACGCTGTGTCTCAGGGACCAGAAGCAGGAGTTAGTGTCTGAAAACAGAACAAGTACAGGACAGACAGGCGTCAGCTGCCCGCTATACAGCTCTTCTGGTGACGGCTACGGAACGCCAATGAGACATGTGTCCCATAAGCTTGTGAATTTGAACACGTGGACCCCCTAGGTGACGCTTTCGGCTTTTAGGGAACGTGGACTTGCTGAAGGAAATACGTCACTGGGGGTGGACCTTGAGGTTTTATTCTCTCACTCTGCTTCCTGTTTGCTCTCTCTGGTTCATGTCAGTTTCCTGCGCCTGTCATCATGTCCGGCGCTTGCTGGCTTGCCTCCCAACCATAGCCACTCTGGAACCTTACACCAAAATAAACTCTCTTCCTTACGCTGCCTTTGGTCACAGTGGTTTATCACAGCAGTAGAAAAGTAATAACATAAAGACTGAAAATAAAACTGGAGCACGGACCACCACGATGGCTCAGCGCATGAAGGTGGTGCCGTCGAAGCTGACCTGAGCTCACGCCTCGGCGCACATGGAAGAAGGAAGGAACGACTCCTACACGCTGTCTTTTACACGCTGTCTTTTACACGCTGTCTTCTGACCTCCGCATGAGCACACACACAGCACTCATACACACAAACGCAAAAATAAATGAATACAGTAGCAAGAAAACGCTGAATATAAAATACAAAATCGTGGGTTAAAAGACTGAGTGGAAGAGCTAAACAGACGGCTCGGTGGTTAAGAGCACTGGTTGCCCTCCCAGAGGTCCTGAGTTCAATTCCCAGCAACCACACGGGGGCTCACAACCATCTGTAATGGGATCTGATGCCCTCTTCTAAAGACAGCAACAGTGTCCTCATATACATAAAATCAATAAATCTTTAAAAAAAAAAAAAAAGAGGGAGTGAAAACCTACTAAACGTTACCAATCGCTGTGCTAATGTGTCGAGGCTGAGAAAGGCACAGACATTGCTTCCAAACATCCTGGTCCCTCCCTTCATCTCTCCTGTCAAAAGGAGGGAGCTTACACACCTGGGTGTGACTGGACCAGGGCCCACACAAACCCCTCACATAGCAATGCAGCCCCCTTAGCTATAGACTGAACTCTGACAGAAGCAGACGACCACAGAGCTGGAGCAGACACGACATGGCTGTGGCGCTCTGGCCCATGGGGTCCCTGACGCGTAACCTACGAGATGGGCACGGAGCAGCTGAGCTCTGTCTAGCGGCTCGCCTCAGACCTGTGAATTACCTATTCCAACAGGTACTATGAGGGGTACATATTAGCGCCGTGTGGCCGTTACTGGTTAGTCACTGACTGATACCGGAAACGGCAGCAGGCCCGGACAGAAGACATGCCGTAGACTTCTTTGTGAGCCAGGATGACTGAGCAGGTAAGTTCTAGCCAATAAGATACCAAAGCGGACACCAAACAGTAGACCCTCCCTCTCCCCTCAGAATAAAGAAATCCCTGAAGCTACAGCAACCAACCGTGGGACAGTCTGCATCCCTACCAGAGAAGCCAGGCATCAAGTACACTAGAGAAGAAAGACCCCAGACACCAGAGAGCATCCATGCCCAACACCAACTGCCTGCCTTAGACGTATTTTATCAAGAAAATCAGAGCCCCCAACTTGTCTGAACTACTATTCTTAGACTCCTATCACTGGCTACAAATCATAACCCACCATCTTTGAAGAGTTAAACTCTACTTCTACTTCAGGAAACACTTGTTACACAGTCAGGGTCTCTTGGTTCTGGAATCAAAGTCAGTGTGCCTGAGGGTACGCCCTCATAACCCATTTCCTCCTCAGCCTTTTGTCTCCTTCTTCCTGTCCATCACCAAAGGACAAGTCACCAGGCAAGGGTGCCCCTGGAAGGCACACTTAATAAAACATTCCCAAACCGTTACACGAGAGCAAGGTTTCCTTACTGTGTTAATGTTGAAGCGTATGATTAGAACATCACATAAAATTAAATTGCACGGACACTGTAATCCACAGCAATCATAAAACTATCACCTGGTGCTGATATAAAATGAATAACTAATGAGTACTATGAAAAATAATCTATATTTCTCCGTGAGCTGGAAAACTGATGCACATACCTAGTTCTACCCTCAAGCCCCTCCATAATCGCAGTTTAAAAAACATTTTTATTACTATTATTGGTATTTGTGTGTGCCCGTGAGCACAGACTCACAAGTGTCACACACGCCATGAGGGTCAAAGGTCAGCTTTTGGGAATCCTGTCTCTTCTTGCACTGCGGGTACAAACTCTGGGGACCAAACAAGTTTGCAGAGAATGCACTTTTACCTACTGCGCCGTCTCACTGCCTAAGAAACAACTTTTAAAATACAAACGGCCAATGAAAAGAGAGCCGGGGAGGAGGTGAAACATGTCGGGTGGGCCAGCGAGACTGAGTGGACCCATCAGCCATCTCTCTCCGCGCTGACGAGTGGCCACTGAGCTGGGAAGGGCTTGTCCAAGCCACCACTGATGTGCTGCTCAGTTTTACGTCAACTTGACACACGCTGGGATTACCTGAGAGGACGGAACCTCGATCTTACGCCCCCACTGAGATTCAGCCGGCGGGGGTTTTCTGAACTAATGATTGGAGGGGGAGGGCCCAGCCTACTGTGGTCCTGGGCTCTGTAAGAAAGCAGGCTGGTGAACGGGCCATCTTCAGTAACCAGGCAAGGCCTCGAGGGGAAGGACTGGGACACCAACCCAGCCACAAAACCTTCAACCTACAGCCTGTCCTGCCTGGACAGTGCTCTAGAATGGGGACCTAGGAGAGCTGTATCAGAGACCAGGGAGACTGCATCCAGCAACCGATGGGAGCAGATGCAGAGAACCACAGAACACTAGGCAGAGCTTGGAGAGTCCTGTGGAGGAGGGGAGGAAGAACTGGAGGAACCAGAGGAGCCAAGGACAGCACAGAGTCAACTGTCCAGGACTCATGGGGGCTCGCAGAGATCAGGGAGCCTGTAGGGGTCTGACCTCGGTCCTCGGCATATGTGCTATGGCTAAGTAGCATGGTGTTCCTGTGGGACTCCTAACAGTGGGAGCAGGGGCTGTCCTGACTCTTACGCCTACTTGTGGGACCCTTTTCCTCCTACTGGGTTGCATTGACCAGCCTCAATAGGAGGGTTTATGCTTAATTTTACTGCATCTGGTTATGCTGTGCTCGATTGATATCCCTGGGAGGCCTGCTCTTTTCTGAGAGGAGGAAGAGGTGGGGTGGATGTTGGGGACAGGAGGGCTGGGAGGGAGAAACTGAGGAGAGAAAAGGGAAGGGAAACTGCAGTCAGGATACAATATATGAGAGAAGAATGAAAATTTAAAGAAAAAAAGGAAAGGGAGGGAGGGAGGGAGGAAGGAAGGAAGGAAGGAAGGAAGGTAGGTAGGTAAGTAGCTGGCTGAGCAAGCCAGTAAGCAGCTCTCCTCCATGGTCTCTGCATCAGCTCCTGCCTCCAGGTTCCTGCGCTGTTTGAGTTCCTGCCCTGACTTCCTTCCGTGATGAACGGCTGTGGAAATGTAAGCCACATAAACCCTTTCCTCCCCAACCAGCTCTTTAGTGATGGCGTTACGCTGAAGCAAGACAGATTCTTAGACAACAGTCCAAGGAATTGCAGAGTGTGACATACACGATGAAATTAGCATAGTGAGATCCATTTCTTTGTTTGCTAACCAAAAACCTGATTTAAGGTGGGGGGGGGAGGGATGTGATGGTGTGAACCTGTAATCCCAGACCTGGAGACATGGAGACTGGTGAGTCCCTGGAGCTTGATACACACACACACACACACACACACACACACACACACACACACACACACACACACACACAATGGATAACATCTGAGGCTGCAGGAGTGAGCACACAGATGTCTGGTCATCCTGGTCTCTCCACGCTCACTATCGCCAGCGGCGTCACCACACCATGGCCCCGGTCACCCTCCCTCGTGCCCCACCTCAGGCCACACCCACCCCCATCACGATGCTTTAGTTGGCTCCTTACTGTTGCCACGATGGCGGGTGGTCTTGCCTGTTCTTTATGAGTTATATTCATAAAGTCTGAAAGATCTCTTCTGAAGTTACAACTTGATTTCCACTCAATACCACTGTGATCCCAATTTTTGTGAGGCTGAGGCAGGAGGATCACAATTTTGAGGCCTGCCAAGGTTTCAGAGAAAGAGAGTTCATGCGCAAACTCAGCAACTTTAGACCCTGCTTCAAAATGTGAAAAAAGCAGAGACGCGGTGGGCACTAGGGTATTCGGTGGGCGCTATGGGGCGTGGTGGGCACTAGGGTATGTGGTGGGTATTAGGGGGCCTAAGTGGCGGGCACTAAGGGTGTCCTAGGTGGCGGAGTGCTTGCCATGCATGCCTCAAGGCCTAAGGTTCAATTCCCAGAACAAAATAGAAAAAAGAAAAAGAAAAACCCCAAACTCTGTAAAGCATGGCCCTGGCAAACATGGTGGCCGGTGGCTCACACTCATAATCGCCACCCCAGGAGTCTGAGGCAGCAGGACCGTTGTGGGTTGAAGCCAGAGTGTGCTACATAGTAAGTCCCAGGCTGGTCTGGGCTATGGAATGCCTCAAACAGCATGGTTTTGTGTTCAGGTCTGGGCGGTTCAGTGCTAAGACAAGCACAGGATTCCTATCTGCCACCAGCTCAGTCCACAGGCCAGCGTGCGTCTCTAAAAACCTCGGTGTGACTCTAACCAAGCAAGTGAAAGATCCGTATGACAAAAACTTCAAGTCCCTGAAGAAAGAAATTGAAGAAGACCTCAGCAGATGGAAAGATCTCCCATGCTCATGGGTTGGCAGGATTAATATAGTAAAAATGGCCATTTTGCCAAAAGCAATCTACAGAGTCAATGCAATCCCCATCAAAATTCCAACTCAATTCTTGATAGAGATAGAAAGAGCAATTTGCAAATTCATCTGGAATAACAAAAAACCCAGGATAGCGAAAACTATTCACAATAAAAGGACTTCGGGGGAATCACCATCCCTGACTTCAAGCAGTATTACAGAGCAATAGTCATAAAAAATGAATGGTATTGGTACAGAGACAGGCAGATAGACCAGTGGAATAGAATTGAAGACCCAGAAATGAACACACCTATGGTCACTTGATCTTTGACAAAGGAGCCCCAAAACTATCCTATGGAAAACAGACAGCATTTTCAACAAATGGTGCTGGTTCAACTGGAGGTCAGCATGTAGAAGAATGCAAATTGATCCATGCTTATTGCCCTGTACAAAGCTTAAGTCCAAGTGGATCAAGGACCTCCACATCAAACCAGATACACTCAAACTAATAGAAGAAAAACTAGGGAAGCATCTGGAACACATGGGCACTGGAAAAAAATTCCTGAACAAAACACCAATGGCTTATGCTCTAAGAGCAAGAGTTGACAAATGGGACCTCATAAAACTGCAAAGCTTCTGTAGGGCAAAGGACACTGTCATTAGGACAAAACAACAACCAACAGATTAGGAAAAGATCTTTACCAATCCCATATCCAATAGAGGGCTAATATCCAAAATACACAAAGAACTCTAGAAGTTAAACTCCAGAAGACCAAATAACCCTATTAAAAAAAATGGGGTACAGGGGTTGGGGATTTAGTTCAGTGGTAGAGCACTTGCCTAGCAAGCACAAGGCCCTGGGTTCGGTCCCCAGCTCTGAAAAAAAGAAAAGAAAAAAAAATGGGGTACAGAGCTAAACAAAGAATTCACAGCTGAGGAATATCGAATGGCTGAGAAGCACCTAAAGAAATGTTCAACATCGTTAATCATCAGGGAAACGCAAATCAAAACAACCCTGAGATTCCACCTCACACCAGTCAGAATACCTAAGATCTATAACTCAGGTGACAGCAGACGCTGGCAAGGATGTGGAGAAAGAGGAACACTCCTCCATTGTTGGTGGGATTGCAGACTGGTACAACCTCTCTGGAAATCAGTCTGGAGTTTCCTCAGAAAATTGGACATTGCACTACCTGAGGACCCAGCTATACCTCTCCTGGGCATATACCCAAAAGATGCTCCAACATACAACAAAGACACATGCTCCACTATGTTCATAGCAGCCTTATTTATAATAGCCAGAAGCTGGAAAGAACCCAGATGCCCTTCAACAGAGGAATGGATACAGAAAATGTGGTATATCTCCACAGTGGAGTACTACTCAGCTATCAAAAACAATGACTTCATGAAATTCATAGGCAAATGGATGGAACTGGAAAATATCATCCTGAGTGAGGTAACCCAATCACAGAAAAACACACATGGTATGCACTCACTGATAAGTAGAGATTATCCCAAAAGCTCTAATTACCCAAGATGCAACTCATGAAGGATGACTAAAATGCAGATGCTTCACTCCTTCTTAAAATGGGGAACAAAAGTATTCATAGGAGGGGATATGGAGGCAAAATTTGGAGTAGATACTGAAGGATTGGCCATTCAGAGCCTGCCCCACATGTGGCCCATACATATACAACCACCAAACTAGATAAGATGGATGAAGCAAAGAAGTGCAGGCTGACAGGAACCGGATATAGATCTCTCCTGAGAGACACACCCAGAATACAGCGAATACATAGGTGAATGCTAGCAGCAAACCACTGAACTGAGAATGGGACCCCCATTGGAGGAATTACAGAAAGGATTGAAAGAGCTGAAGGGGCTTAAGACCCCATATGAACAACAATGCCAACCAACCAGAGCTTCCAGGGACTAAGCCACTACCCAAAGACTGTACATGGACTGACCCTGGGCTCCAGCTGCATACGTAGCAGAGGATGGTCTTGTTGGGCACCAATGGAAGGAGGAGCTCTTGGTCCTTCCAAGGTTGGACCCCCGGTGTAGGGGATTGTCGGGGGTAGGGGTAAGGGGGTAGATGGGGAGGGAGACACTCTTATAGAAGGGAAAAGGGAAGGGTTAGGGGGCTGATGGACAGGAAACCAGGAAAGGGAATAACATTTGAAATGTATACAAGAAATACCCAATAAAAAAAGAAAGGAAAAGAAAACCTGCTATTACCAGCTTGTTCTCGCTCTGTACCTCCAATGCCCAGGTACGAGAGTCACAAAGGACAGTCCTGTGGGCTCCTAAAGGGCTGGTGATATGAGTCATGCAGGGCTTATACACACTAAAGCCTTAGGCGCACTAAACCCCAAGTCCTCGCCTAAAACAGCCGTTAGATGTCTCCGCTCCCTCCCACATCTGCTTCCCTCCTTCTAGCTCCACCCGCTGACAGGAGATGGCTCCACTGGGAAAGGGCTTGCCACACTAGCCCTGAGTCCATCCCCCACGCACACGCAAAGGTTCAGGAAGATCAGCAAACACACCTGTGAGAGGCAGGGCAGAGGACCCACGTGGCTCCCTGCAGAGCCAGTGTGGGAAGCTCTGGCTCAAGACATGAAGATGGAGAACCAGCACGAGGGCCCAGCCCTTGCCACAAAGACCGGAGTCCGAGGTGTTAGGATCTGCCTGGTAAGAGAGAAACCTGGCGTGCTCTTCTCTGCCCTTCAAGTGCATACCACAGCACACACATACCCCGCACTACCACACAAAATCCGTAAGTGTAACTTTTTACTATAAAAACGAGGTGGAAGGGCTACAGAGTTTTCTTAGTGGTTAAAATCTTACAGAGGACCTAGGTCTGGTTCCCAGCACATGTCTCTGTCCGCTTGCAATGCCTGTAACCCTAACTCCAGGGGATCCAAGGCCCTCTTCTGGCCTCTGTGCTACACACACACACACACACACACACACACACACACACACACACACACCTGACAGAAACAGGAAATTCCCTCACCGTATCCAGCACTTGCAGAATTCAAAGTACAGTGTGTACAGTATGACTTTTTTTATTTTAGTAATGAATTTGAATATTTTTAAAATTCACCATAGGTGCCTACTAGCAAATGGACTTTTCTAGGCTAACATAAAACACCACCTCCTAGAAACGGATTGTTTTTCCAGTTTTTATATATATGCTAAACCAGAAAAGGATGTGTATCTATGAGAGATGGGAGGGGGGAGCAGGAGGAAAATAGAGGCAGGACAGAGAAAGAGGCAAAAAATCTGGGTAGCTTTCTGCCCGCCTACCTGCCTGCCTGCCTGCCTGCCTGCCTGCCTGCCTGCCTTCCTTCCTTCCTTCCTTCCTTCCTTCCTTCCTTCCTTCCTTCCTTCCTCCCTTCCTTCTTTCCAGGAAAGTGTCCTGTGGCTTGTACCCACACTTCCTCCACGGGCCTTAGATCAGACGCCCTTCAGGCAGAGGCAGAGACGAGCTGGCACAGTTAGCTGAAGCAGGCAGAAGGAAGAAGCAGCTGGGCACGGTGCCTGGCCTAAAATCCTATCCAAGGGGTAGTCAGTGATAAGCTGAGCGCCAAGCCCAGCCGGCGCAGTCTGAGACAAAGTAACTCACACACTCTCAATTTCCTGGCTTCCTTTAGTCAATGTAACCACTGTGTGAGTGCAGGGGAGGAAACACAGAGGCCTGTGACACAAGCTACACCTGACAGTCTGAGTGTGAAAACACACCTCAGAGACAGGTCAGAGCACACTCAAAGACTTGCCTTGATAGACATTAAACATGTAGATTCCATAACTATTAGCCTTGTAGTTACCACCTTCTAAACCAGACAACTCTAAAGAGTGTGTGTAGGAAATAATTATAACTGAATTTGAAACCATTTAACAATATGCTTGCATAGAGAAATCCAAAGCTTACTCACCTGCGTTTAATGTGCAGCTTATGTTGTATAGAGTTGCTGTTTATGAAGTAAGCGTTTTATACCTTGAACTACTTTTAATGTAAAAAGGCTACTCCACAGAAGGAAACATTGTTGAACAGAACAATCAGATCTCATAGATGCCGAGAGGGACTTCTCCTTATTTCTCTATGCTGATTTGTTTGACAGGACACTTAAGTGTCATGATCAGAGCCCATAGCTCAGATCAGCTCCCTCTTACAGTAGGATCTAAACACTGCAAAGTGACATCCTCTGCTATGACAGAATAACACTCATTTACTTCTCCAGGACACAGAGGACACAAGAGCTTCCCACCCAAGCCTCCCTCTCTGGACCCTGTGCTGGAGGTTACAGTAGTCACCCCTCCTCTCAGTCTAAGAGACCCACTGACAACTCAGGCACTGGGCAAAACCACCGGAAGGTTCCTCAGAATGGCTGCCAAGCTTCAGGAAGTTTCCTTCTACTACTGAGCAGACATACAAGAAGACTCTGAAGTAGCAACACAGAGAGTTGGACAGCTGTCCTGAGGCACCAGAGAGCCACGAGAAGACGCCATACTAAAAGACCAGTCTGTCTCCAAGCTGTTGAACCAAGCGGCCCAAGGCAGCCAGGCTCTGGCCTTCCTGAGCTACAGGGTGCTAAGCCTTTTAGGTCCTTGATATTTTTCTTGCACTTTCTGGTATTTGGCCCTAAAAGCAGCCTGATTCATGCCAAAGTCTGTAGGAGGACTTTGTGTTTTAAAAAAATCCAAGTACTTTGGAATTCGCAGGAATATATTTCTCTTGGTTCCAACTACTCACCATTAAAAAATAATGGTCCTCAGGTTCGGCACGGAGATATTTAAAGACCACCTGTTCCATGAACCTTTCCATAAGATCCCAGTCTTCAACGATGCCATGTCGTATAGGCCACTGGAGCAAAAAGGACAGAAGCAACAACTTCACCACGCAAGCACAGAGGAGGCCGTGTGGGCCAACAGAACAGAGGCGTCCTGTGGGAAGCTCCCGGTGATCGGAATTTAAACAGCATGGTTTATAAGGAACTACTCATACAGTGTGTTTACGGCAGCGCCTCTCAGTACATGGAACTACCTGGGTGGCCATGGGCAGACTCATCTACACCAACGCCCTCTGGTCCTTTTGTGATTACGGAAGAAACACTGGTTTTGCTGGTGAAGAGGTGGAGAAACAGGAACTACTGAGCACTGCTGGTGAACTGTAAACCGATAGAACTATTACAGACGTCAGTGTGGAGGTTCCTGAAGAGAACTAAACACAGAACTCAGTATAGCCCAGGGAGTCCACGTACGGCATGTAACAACTGAAGGACTCCAAGGCATGAACCGGGGAGATATAGGCATGTCCATGGCGACTGTTGTGTATTCACAGTAGCCAAGAAATGGAACCCAGCCAGATGTCTATCAACACGTGGGTGGATTCCTTTTAAGTGTAGTACCGGTACACAATGGAATTTTATTTGGCCATTTAAAAAAGTGAAATCAGGGGTTGGGGATTTAGCTCAGTGGTAGAGCGCTTGCCTAGCAAACGCAAGGCCCTGGGTTTGGTCCCCAGCTCCGAAAAAAAAAAAAAAAAAAAATAAATAAATAAAAAAATAAAAAAGTGAAATCATGACAACTGCAAGAAAATGGATGCAAAGGGAGACTGTTGGGGCAAATAAAATAAGCCAGACTCAGAAAAACAGGGACTGCATGTTTCTTCTCATATATGGAACCTAGATTTAAATCAATCAATCAATCAATCAATCTCTCTCTCTGTGTCTATGTATGTGTATGTGTGTGAATGAGTCTGTGTGTATATGTGTGTAAGAGAGAGAGAATGTGTGTGTGTGTGTGTGTGTGTGAATGTACATGTATGTCTGTGTGTTCCTGTAATGAGTGAAAGCAAAAGGGTACCATGAGTGGAGGGGAAGTGCTCTTAAGGAAGGCAGAAGAAAAGGAGAATGGTGAAGTTCATGTGTCACGAGGGCAGAGAGGAGGAGTGTTTGGAGGAAGGGAGGGAACTGCAAAGGTGGGCAGGTAGACAAGGGAGGTCATGAGGTCATCAGAGGAAGTGGGGAAGAGTAAGACAAAGTACAGTGACTTGTGTCTATGAAAATGCCAGGATGCAATCCATGGCTTGGCATGCTAAATTTAAAAAGTAATGTAAATCATGTCTTCAAAATGCCTGCTTTAATATTAGTGCTTCTTCTTAGTCACTCAGTCTGCAAGTTTCCAAATCTGACATGAGTTAGTCAACCTGCACCTTCCCAGAAGGGCAGAGCTTGCTCACCCTGCTGAGCTTGCTCACCCTGCTGTGTGACTCGGTACTCCACTCAGAAATGCACCTCTTCAAAAGCAAAGACCCCGTTCAACTATCCACCTCCTCCTGAGCGAAAGAAAGGGACAGCCCACAACGCACAGGTCAATCTCCAGGCACAGCCAGGCTCTGCTCGGCTTGGCTCTGCTCTTACCCAAGCGCACTGTGGCGCAACTTTACCTTGGTAGCGTAGGTAGGTTTATCAATGGCTTCATCCCCTATGAAGAAGTCAAGGTCATCAACTCCTCTCAACACCCTCCTCTGGGCTTGGTCAACTACCTTTGCCGACTCTCGGATGGCAATACCTGAAGGGAGAGAGATTTTTTCTTTCACAAAGACGCCAGCAGTCTCCATGCGCTACCTGAAGTTTCAGGAAATGCACATGATCTGTATGTCCAAACGAGTGAATGGTGACTGCTTAGGTTGTATCTGGGGTTGGGATGCTCACAGGAGACGTGGCGAGCACGTGACGTAACAGAGAAACAAATAGCTCTCTTCCAGTATCATCTCAGTGGGATGCGAGGGAACTGCTTTTAATGTCGGCACAGAAGCAATGTTATTAATCAGCCTCATCTGGAGGACCCCATAAGCAAGCAGGGGATGTTATGGGCCATACACCCACCGTGGGTTGGGGAGGTTGTAAAATAGGGTGGAGGGCAAAGTTCTATACAACATAGAAGACGAAGGGAAAAACAATGTGCATGTGTTAAGTCATTTTAATGAAATGACATCTTAGTTCTTAGATATAGAGCTTATTTATAAAGAGGGGGAAACTGTGCATTCCAATTAAAATGAAGCTATTGGGTTATAGGCCGGCATCTGTTGCAAAAAGAGAAATATAATTATTCAAACAACAATATCACAGGTCTTAGCAGTACATATTAGTAATAATAATCATATAAACTTCACTCCAGAATTTAATATCCAATGAACTATGAAACAAAGATTCCACTGCATTGACACCCTAACCCCTGATCACACTCAGAGCTCCCTTTCAACTCTTCCTCATCCTCAGGTGTCTGCGGGAACCATCCCCTCCTGGAAACGTTCCCTGACTACCTAGCAGGTGAGGGCATGTTCTCAATGTCACTGGTCCTTCCTACTCCCACCAATACATTCTACAAAAAGAACGCCAACCAGTCTACCACAGGGTCTAGAGACACCTCCGAGTCAGAAATACTTGTCTTCTACTACATCTCCATGGACAGACACATGCAAATCACTAAAGTAAGAAGCAGCAGTTAGGGAGCGCTCGGCTGCTCCTCTGTGTGTCACTGTCACTGGGTCCTCAGGGGAGCCTATCAGGTAGGTACTGCTATGTCAACAACCAAGGTCATGCTGCTTCCAAGAGACAGAGCCAGGCTTTGCACCTGAGCAGTTGCCACCAGTGAGCGCTAGAGAAACGTGCTCTACGCCATTGAAATCTGATAGTGAATTTGGAAAACGCCCAAACTATTCCAAATTGTTCCAGTGTAAGTCTAAACTCTGAGGTTATGCCAACAGAACCTCCTAAGGGGTTTAGTATATACCTGGTGAAGCCACAGTCACCATTGCAAATAAACAGAAATTCCTCAGAGTTCCACAGTGAAAATCCTGTGTGTACCTCAAAAGGCGGGGTGCGTGATCTTTCTGATGATTTCCCCTCTGCACATGAAGCTCACCACTTCCAGGCTAGCTGCTCTGTGGTAAGTGCTCTCACCAGGAAAGGGAGGGATGTGTCCCACTACCTCCTATGTAGGGCTGCAGCACTGCATAATACAGACAGACAGACAGACAGACAGACACACTCAACAGGGACATAGTACCACACTGAAAATGTGCCTGAATGCTCAAGGAGCAGCAAGATGGAACCACTGGGAGGGGAGAAATCAAGAAACACTGTGACAATGGATTCATCCAATAAGTCATCCTTTAAAAGTCACTCTAAAGGAGTGTCAGAGTGAAGAATGTTCCACAGAGTGAAGAATGTTCCACAGAGCAAATCACAACGGTGACAAGGCACACCCAGGGCTCCTACCTCATCTGAAGTCAGAGGCAGTGAAACCGTATCAAAGCCTCCCACAGAGCTTCCAGGTGGTCTTACAGAACCACAAGCTCCATTTCAGTAACTTGCAGACCACCCCTGTGTGGGCCTGAGATTGTCAGTCAAAGCAGGCACAGCTAACCCTGGGCAGCAGGACCACAGTCGCTTTCTCTGTAGCTGCTAAGCATACTTGCTTTTCAATCATGGGGGTGGGAGGGGAGATAACAGAACAAAATTCAAATGTTTGTACCCTAGCAGGTTGTGTCCAGCTTTTAAGATTGCTACACAAAGTGGTCATCGACAAGGCCACAGTTAAAAACTGCACAGCTGAGTTTAGTGAGCTTGTAACTGTGTCAGCAGGCAGCCAGGGACCTCCCATTACTTCCACAGTGGGACATTTAAAATAAACTCAACTACACACCTATCTGGAACTGTGAGATACAAGCTTTGCAGAATTCATCTTAAAAAATGATTCTGGGGTTAGCATGATGGCTCAGGGGAAAGGCCCACGCCACCAGGTCTGATGGCTTGAGTTCAACCTCGAGGGCCAACGGGTAGGAGGAGAAAACTGACACCAGCAGCTCATCGTCTGACCTCTGTGCACTCTGTGCCACAAGCACACACACACACACACACACCAATAATAATGATGATGATGGTGATAATAATAATAATAATAATAATAATAGTAATAACAAGTAAATGTAAAGCATTATTCCAAAACAAATATACACATAAATTATTTCTAAAAGTAAATTTTCTGACACCCTCAAATTACTACAGCTGCAGAATTAAAGCAGCATTTTAAGAGTGAATGGGATATCTTTTTCTTTTTTCCATCATGAAGTAACATGAAGTGAAAAGAGAAGGATACAAGAAGGGCCTGGAGAGATGGCTCAGTGGTTAAGGACACTTGCAGCTCTCCCAGAGGACCTGGGTTCTACTCCTAGCATCAGTTGGCTCACAAGCGCCTGTAACTACAGGCCCAGAGCAATCTGGCACCCTCTTCTGACCTCTGTGGGCAGGAAATGATTGTGGTGCACAGACATGCGTGCAAGTAAGTTACCCGCACACATAAAATATTTTTCTAAAAGAAGGAAAAGATACAGAGTTATTTTATCGTCTGGCAAGAACAAGCGAAATTATGTATAAGTTTCTGTTAAACTGTCAAGCCAGAGGTACAAAATGTGAGGTGGTGAGGGGAAAAAAAGATCCCACAATTCATGACATTTCTCACATCTGCCAAGAGTCTGGGGCAAAACATGAACCAAAAGAAAAGAAAGCCATGCCCCACCCCAACCCCCCCAAAAAGCCTAAGACTTAACAGGAAATAAAGGAGGACAAACAGAAATGTAAATGACAGAAAAGTAAATCTTATCCCTCCCTGTTCTGAGCCTAGGTCATAACAAAGCTAAGTTTTGGTGGCAGAAAAGAAGGGGGAGGGGAAGAGAGAGGTGGGAGAGAGGGAGGAAGTAGGGGAAGGAGATGATACTTAACCTAGGTCAGCCAGCTACCCCAGCACCCACAGCAAGCTACAGAGCCTGGCCTCCTCCCCACCCAACACTAACGCAAACCCTTTCCAACTAGGTGTCCTAAAAGGCCTGATGGAAACCTTGCACTTTGACCTCAAACTGCCAGAAACAAGATAAGAATCTCATGGTGCGATAAACCATAGAGCAGGAATCAGGAACCTCATCTTAAATAAGACCAGATAGAGATGGCAGAGATATCCCATTACCAAGCAAGGTCCCTAGGACAAGCCTGTAACACTCTTCAGGAGAAATTTCAAACAAAGACCTGCGCACACCCGTACGGAATAGCACACCCGTACGGAAGCAGCTCCCTGGAACAGAATAGGATTTTACTGTTTGGATGGCTTTTGAGACAGACTCTTGCTGTATGGTCCCGGCTGGCCCAAACTCTCCAACCTTCTGCCTCAGCCTGCTGATTGGATTACCGGTTGGGTTATCCTGCCCAACTCCCACACTGTTTCTTTGTATCTAATTTGTTGTTACTTCTCTTTCGGGGCTTTGTTTTCCCTAGGGAAAGCTGCACAGTAAAGCCAGTCTAGTTCAGACACACCGTGTTTATATTTTTTGATCACACTTCCAGGCATTAAGTTTTGCTGGAATGTTTGTAGCGTTCTGTTCAGAGGAGCTTGACGGGCGCCATCCTATGCACTGCTGAAGTGAATGAAATTCTTGCTATCTACTTTTGAGGATCTCAGTAGGAACAAAGAAAGAAAATCTAAATGTCCAAGTGGACTTCTTGTGTTCTGCAAATATCAAAGTCATGTTCCATATGTGTGTCTTATGTAGTCAGGCAGTGTTGCCTTAGAGTACGGTGTCAAGTACACAGAGAGTAACTCTTTGTTTAGCACATTTGGGGTGAAGATAAAATCAGAAATCCTATGGATGCCAGACCGTCACAGCCGAACGGCAGGAGTCAGACGGACAGAAGACACCGCCTTTAGGAAAACAATGGAGTGTCTGGAAACACCACGTCCTGCCATCTAAACTCATTGTCTTACGATTTCTGTTCAGAAAATAAAAATCGGAATATAATCAACATGAAGAACACAACCTGTCCTGGTTGTCTCTGCCTCTCAAGGGCCCAGCTGTGTCGCTTAGAACATTGTTTAATCCTGAAATGGTACAGCCATAAACCTATACAGAACCACTAATGACACACTAAAACCGTGCTCTCTTTACAGTCAGTGTGGTAAAAGCACCTGCAAGCCCCAGTTCTAATTACTGTTTTCATATACGTTCTAGCCAACATAACAGCCCCCAAAGGCCGGCAGGATGGCTTGGCGAGTCAAGGTGCTTGCCACCAAGCCTGAGCTTCATCCCTGAGACCCACATGATAGAAAAAGAGAACTGACTCTTAGAAGCCGTTCTCTATCTCCACACGCATACTGTGGGTGCATGTACACCCCACATACGATAAGTAAATAAATGTTCCAAAAGAACAGGCAAATACAAACAGCCACAATAAGGAAACAAAATTAAGACGGGAACTAGAAGCCAAACACGACCATTACTTGCCAGCAATACAATGGCCTGCCTGCAGAGGGGGCTGGGAGATGGCCCAATCAGTAAGGAGCCTGCCTTGCTTAAGAGCAACAGAACCTGAGTTTAGAGCCCCAGCATCCAACTCATGTATCCAGAACCTCCGTGCTAGGAAGGCATTGAAGGTACGAGGGAGGGAGGGGGAGAGGGAGGGTTCGTCTTCAGGCATCAAACAAATGCAGCTGCATACAAAAATAACTTACACATCTCAACGTGTTACTCTTTATGGTTGATTCTTATTTCAGGTTACACATTTGTATGTGGGACTGTGCATGTGTGTATGCAGATGCTCACAGAGTCCAGAAGAGGGCACAGGATTCCCTCGAGCTGGACTTACAGACATTGTTAACTGCCTAACACGAGTACTGGGAACCGAACTCACACCCTTGGAACGAGCAGTACACACTCTCAGCTGCTCCAGCCCCGAGAGCATGCTTATGTGGCTAGCAAGAACTAATTAAAAAGCTTAATTTTAAAGATAAATCCAGGGCTGAAGAGATGGCTCAGTGGTTAAGAGCACTGACTGCTCCACTGACTGAACTCCAGAGGTCCTGAGTTCAAATCCCAGCAACCACATGGTAGTTCACAACCATCTGAAATGGGATCTCACGCCCTCTTCTGGTGTGTCTGAAGACAGCGACAGTGGACTCATAAAAATAAATCTTTAAAATAAATCCACACACAATAAGACATAAAACTGCTGAAAATAAATCTAGCCAAAAAAAAAAAAAAAGCATATGGAAGAATTTAAAGACAATAAACGTCACTGAACACGACTAAACGAAGGCCAACACTATACTGCCTTCACGCACAGGGGTTGAAGGCTCATTTCTTGCCTGTGAATATCAAATGACATGTAAAAATCTTAAATTAGCCTAGAAATTTGAGTATCTCAAATCAAGGCTTCTTAGAGTTTTTATAATTATCTAACTGATTCTAAAGGAAGAGCCAAATCATTCAAAAAGAAAGAAAAGAAAGAAAAAGAAAGGAAGGAAGGAAGGAAGGAAAGAAAAAGGAAACATCAAACCCACTAGAGAAAACTGTTCAACACAACAATGGGATTCAAACCGCACCCCGAAGCAGAGACTGATGAACACATCAATGAAGAAAATGAAGACCGAATGTTCCTAAGCATGGGCAGGCGTGGTGGCTCACACCTATAATCCCAGCACTCTGGAGGCTGAGGCAGAAAACTGACAGTTCTGAGCTATCTGGTAAAATCCTGTCTCCAGAACAATATTCCCAGCACAAGCATGACCCCGGGGTGACAGAAAAGGAGTGTCAGATGGGAATGCGCGTGTTGATCACTGGGGCAACTGGCTCAGACTTGGAAACCAACTAGCTATCCTTCATACATATTCAAACCTTAACTCGGAAAATACACAATTCCTTATGAGCTCTTTGGAAGGGGAGTGCACTTTTAAAAATAGAAAGATTACAAGCTGAAAAGACATTGAAATGTTTCACTCTATCAAAATTTAAAATTTCTAGATGACAAAAATAAAATCGGTTTAAAAATGTCACAGTGCGCCAGGAATGCAGCTCAGTGGTAAGTACGCACTAACACCACAAAAATAAACAAATAATCACAAAAATAGGAACAATAGCTGTAACAAATCAGTACACGATACCTAGTGTCCCCATAACACCAAAACTTAACACAAATGTAATTTTAAAAACGGCAAAAAACATCAACAGCCAACAAATGGTTCTCAGCTTTACTGGTAATCAGAGAAGTCAAAGTCTAAAAGCCGGGTAACTTTACATTCACTGAACTTCGGCTAACCGAGGGAAGACAGAACCTCGCTGGAGGTGCTGGTGGGCGGAGGTCCACACGGGACTCCTGAAAAGACAGCCACACCGTGGCCACCCAATCAGAGCAGCTCAGACCCCTGCAGGGGAGATGGGCATGCGCACAAGGAGATGTTCGCTACACTGTTATGAATAATAGAAAAACCGGGAAATATCGGTGTGGCTAAAATGTTAGCTGGACGTAATGACCTATGTCTGGAATCCTTGCACAAGGAAGCTGAGGCAAGAGGAGTCAGCAAAAGGCGACTAAGTTTTATAGCACACTAGACTCGGCTTAGACCTGCATACGTTAGCAGTGATACATACTAAAGACAACACTGAAGAAGTTAAAGCTGAAATATAACGCTATAAACCTAGGCAGAAAATATCCACCACAGGAAGGAAGTTAGGAAGGAGGGAGCGAGGGAGAGGAGGGAAGGAAGGGGAGAGAGGGAGGAAGGAAGGAGGGGCTGAGACGCAGCCTGAAAGGTGTCCATCACAGACAGCTGTTATCTGAGAACCTCACTTCGCGTGATGGCAGAGCAAGCAGATACACTTACAGCAACTAAAACCTTCCAAGGCCCGTGTCACTGCGGGCCAGCGCTGGCCAGACTTCCTTACCCAGCACCTGAAGGTCTGTGTTTACTCTGACATGAAGATGAAAGGTTACTGTGCCTTTGTGGGCGGTGTCCTGGAGCTTTACTATATTTTCTTTTGCATTTTATTGACCAAGCCAAAATATTAAGGCTATATTTAACTTCATTTAATAAAAGAATAAAAAAAACAGACCAGGAGTGGGGGCACACAGCATTAATCTCAGCAGACAGGGAAGCAGAGGCCTGTAAAGCTATGGGAGTTAGAGGCCAGCCTGGTCTACATGAAGAGTTCCCAGCCAGCCAGGGCTACACAGTAACATCCACCTCAATAAAGAACAACAACAAAGCTGCCTCAGGGCCTCTGAAGACAAGTTCTCCTCCAGAACTCACCTAGTCTGAGCGACAGGCAACTGCCCCACCCCTCCCCCATCCCGCCCCACCCCTGACATTCCCTGTTCACTGCCCTCTCCGCTGCCCTGCTCAACACGCTCTCCTCAGCTCCCAACATCTCCAGCAACCTCAAAACAAAAACAGGCAGGAAAAGAATAAACTTCCTCCAAACGGTGAGGCTTACAACACAGCGCCTTCAACAGACAGACACAGTGAGGCCTGGACAGATCTACGGATAGTCTGGAGAGGTGTATTGCCAGTATACTCCCAGTAGGCAGGTCCTTGTGGAAGCCCTTGGGGTCCTGTAAGCATTCCTGATGTGCAAAATGAGCTTCCCTAGGAGGACAATCCAGTCAGTCACATGACTCTTCTCCAGACTTCAATCCTATCTCCTGTCAGGCTGCAAGGAGCTCAGCTTCCACCTTACAACCTTCAGCCACATGGGATCACAGTCTTGCTTCAGTCCTTAATACCCTCTGTCCCTCCCTCTCTCCCTCTGTCCCTCCCTCCCTCCATCCCCCTCTCTGTTCCACTGCTCATTTGCTCTCCCTTCTCCCCCCCCTCTCCCTTCTCTCCCCCTCTCCCTCCCCTTCCCCCTCCCCCCTCCCTCCCTCTCCCTCTCCCTCTCCCCTCCTCTCTCTCTCTCTCCCCATCCCCTCTCTCTCTCTCCCCCCCGCTCTCCCCCTCCCGCCCCCCTCCGTGTGCTATGGGACATGGGTCTGGTGCCAGCTAGGTAAGTTCCAGATCCATCTCTCCTGAAGCCTCTTCAGCACAAACATCCTCAAGCTGGTCTTGTAAATGAGACCTCTGCAAACAGAAAACCTCTCAGCACAGAAGCAAGCAGTGGGCGAGTGAGTGGTCCAGGAAGGCCTGCGCCTACCACAACACCTACCCGTCTGCCCTCGCACCTTCAGCTGTGTTTCTGGCAAGGCTCTCCCATAAGAACTGCAGCCAACAGGATCGCCTTGGTAGCTGGAGAGATGGCCCAGTGGTTAGGAGCACATGCCACTCTCGCAGAGGACTGCGTCTCTCAGCACCCATCTCAAGTGGCTCAGAACCCCCTATAAATCCAGGGTCTTGCCCTCTTCTGGACTGTGCAGGGCTCTGCACTCACAAGTGCACAAACCCACACGCGCACGCATGCACACCGTGTACACATATAAATTACAAAATAAAAGATGAGGGCAGAAAGCTGGCTCAGTAGTTGAGAGCATGTCCCCTCTTCTGGAGAGCCTGGGTTCAATCCCAGCCCCACGCTGTGGCTGAAAACCAACTCCAGTCCCTGAGGACCCAATGCCTTCTCCTGGCCTCGGAGGGCATTGTAACACATGGTGCACAGATGCATGCAGGCAAAACGCTCATACGCATGAAAATAAATAAGTGAAGTTTTAAACAGATAAAATGAATTTTGAACATCCCCATCCTTTGGCCCGCCCCACACCCCATTCTCGGACGTCTTTATTCTCTTCTGACTGTTGTCACTGCTGAGGCTCCCACAGCCCCAGTCTGAGAGCTTGCCTGCCTTTCCACAGTGACTCTTGCTAATAGCAGGCTTCCAGTCCCTCTGTGAATGAGGGCAGCTGATTGGTGCAGCCCGCCGGGCGCCTGCTGCTGGGCTCCAGCAAAGCCAAGGGGACACCATCCTAGATGTCAGGCTTAACAAGGTTAAAAATCTAATCTCTTCTTTGAAAGAGAGAACGGAAAAGCCCAACCTGTCAACTCAGCATGGAATGACCACTGCTCCTGAGGAAGTCCAATGGCCAATCCCTGTACAGATGTCAGAGGTCTAAGCCTCCACAGAAGGAAGCCCGGCTTCCATTATTACTGGATTTGGAGGACTCTTATGAACATAGTGAGTCTCCAGAGGTTGCGAGGGCAGGTCCTAATCAGTCAGAGCGTTGACCTGATAGGAAGGAACACCAGTTCCCTTTCACTCACACATACTCACACAGAGCAAAGCTAACATGAAGGCACAGTGGGGAGAAAGGCAGCCCCTCCGGAGGTCTAGAAAAGGATGCTTCACCAGGCACCACCTTGACCTTGGACTCTGGACCTGCAGGACTGGGTTGCGGTTCTGTTGACTAAGTCCCCATGTCTGCTATTTACCAGGTACCCTTATCAGACAACGCTCCACTGTATGAACTTACAACCAGAACACAGGAGCACAGCAGCCCACACACATTCCCAGGCACACTCCACATGTGACACCCAAGGAAAGCCAGAGCTGCTGCTTTCCTGCAGGCACGGAGCCAGAGACTGTGGAATCTGGAGTGCACTGTCTAGTGATCTGATGCTCAGCTAATCACAGAAAGGCTTGGGCCTTGACTTAAATACATTGTAACCAACCTCCCCTTGCAAGCTGAGTCCTAGGACCTCAGCAGCAACATCTGTGTTTACTCCTCTTTCCCCTGGACAAACTGTTTCTAGGATCCAAACCAGAGACGTCTACCTCTGAAGTGCAGCTAGCCCTCTGGCGAGAGGCCCATGGGTTATAAAGAACAGGTAGAATGAGTTCATGCCCGATATCTGACATCTAAGTGCACCACCCTTGGCTGCTGAAAAGTTAAAAGAAACAGAACAGGGTAACCATAGACCTCTTGTTGTTACAAACAAACAAACAAACAAACAAAAAGTTTCAACAGTGACTGGTGCCATGCGACAGACACTCAGCCAGGCCACGAAACTGTGCTTCTTACAATTACAGATCAGTCTCCAGGAACCAGAGAGACTGTTCCAGACAGTTGGGACACTTAGAAAATAATGGAAGGCCCCTGCCAGCCTCCCCAGGTGAAACTAGAAAGCCAATGACAAAGAAGGGAGTTTGAAGGGACGGAGGACAAGCGTGCTACTAATGAGGTCCGGGTGACAGCCACCTCCCAGAGCAACATTCAGCCCTTCCCAGGAAGTGGGTGATGGCCTAAAAGAAGACACTAAAAACATGTGACAGCTTGACACACAGAACTGGATGCTTTAAATGCTGAGACGTATAGCCTTTAGGAACCCGAGGAGAGCTCTACTTACATGACGGAATAATGAACTGTGGTTCAGTGTTGCCTGCGTAGCCGAGCTTGGTGTACCTAAAAGCACAAAGTCATCAACACAGGTTTAACAGCAATGTTCCAGACCACACCCACTCGCGTCTTTCATTATGGCACTCCCTGACGTAAAGAGAGAGCGAAACGAACTGTGCTCCATGAGAACCATTTGAAAGTAGCTGCAATGCTTACAATATTGCCTTGTGCTGCAGGACAGAAGCATGACTGCCTGTGCCTCCGACCCCTGCCTCTCGCCGAGCTGTCACACTCTTCTGACCTTCACAAGAACACAAAGAGGACACAGTTGTCCCAGTTTTGCAGATAGGAGAACTGGGGCACTGAGAAGTTACACCCAGACTAAAGAGCTGGTGAAATTCAGAAAAGAGCCCACGCCTGAGTTGCGGCTAACTCCAGAACGGGCTCTGTGCAAAGGACTTACTTCCTCACTTCCTAAACTTTCGGCTTGACTACGTCATCTTCTTAAAATGCCGTGGCATATGTCTAGACACAGCTCCTGCCATCTCCTGAGGATCATCTGACATGAGATCTCTTCCCCGTCTCCATACAGGAGAAGGAAGCCCACTTTCTGTCAAGACACTCTGGTGGATTCCAACGCTTTACGAAGACAAGTGCCAGAACGCCACTTTCTGTTCCAAAAGCCTTCGCTATCCTCCTGAATATAAGGGGGGTAAAACACCACCCAGACCATCTGCTGGAAGGGCAGGGAAGAGCGGTCACAGGAGCTTGAGGAGGCTGAGGGCCAGTGCCCCATCTCAGCGGATCCCAGCGGATCCCCGCACTCGGGGCAGCCGGCCTTTGCTTATAGTGGGCAAAACACTTCCCGGGACTAGAAAAGAACAATAAACACACTCTAACTTACAGATCATTTCAAGATATTTAATATTAAATGCTTCCACTTGATGTTTCTAAATCTTCTTAATTTTATGTTTAAATAAAACAAAACATTTTACCACATGCTGGCTTTGGTATTTTTGAAAGCATAACCGGTAAGACACACAAGCTGGGGGTTGGGGATTTAGCTTAGTGGTAGAGCCCTTGCCTAGGAAGCGGAAGGGCCTGGGTTCGGCCCCCAGGTCCAAAAAAAAAAAAAAGAAAAAAAAAAAAAAAAAAAGACACACAAGCTGGCTACCCTTATATCACACCAATTGTCCACCATCCACGGGGTGTGAGTTCTTCAGACCATGGGAGAGGGCAAGGCCAGAACCCGACACACCTAGGCTCGACAGGAAAAGGCCCATCTGAAGCCCCTTCAGATCTGGGCACAGGAACTAATAACCAAGCGGATCCATAGTCTCCCATGTCAGGGGTCACAGACCCATAGCAGAGTAAGTTTCTAAGTCACCCAGAGCCTTTAGAGAATGAAGGAACACAGACTGAACTTGAGACTCCAAGACCAGCACTGTACGGTGCCTCAGGCTACAATTCCCACAGCAGGGAAGCTGAGGCAGGAACAGCAAGTTCTAGGCCCCAGCGAGAGACAGCCAGCTCATCCCGACATAACCTGATACCATTCTTGAGGCATGCCCAAGGCTAAAATGCTTAGTGAGCCAATAAGTAAGCCAGGTGTCCCTAAATCATCAGGTCTAATCATGTTTTTAATAACCCAACTTATTCACTCATCACCTACTCCATAAAACTATGCCCTTGTACTTAAGTCACTTAAACCAACCCACTCTTCCTCACAGTAAGCACATGAGTGGCTGGCATTTATGGCCCTAGCTCTGCTCCCTGGGGCACTACTTGGGCGCAGAGCAGAATTTCCTGAGAACCTGCTGAAAGCATTCTTGCCAGACGCTGAGCTACAGAGACCAAGACTGAGGCTTAACAGGGGGTGCTGATGGTCCTGAAAAGGAAAAGCAATGAGACCAGAGAGGGTCGGACTTTTACGATCAACTGTTGGATGGGGACAGACCTACCACGTGTAATGGGTCTACTACGAGTATGGCAATGTGTGGGCACTTATTAATATTAGGTGGGAAGTAGTATCCATGCTTACTGTATTTTTAACCAAGTATTTCTTGTTGTTATTTGGTAGTGGTGGGTGCCTTTAATCCCAGTGCCAGCCTAGTTTACACAGTGCATTATACCGCAGCCAGGACTCCATAATGAGAGACCCATCTCGAAAACAAGCAAACCATGTCACTGGGTACCAGAGGGTCTGAATTCAAGTCCTACCCGTTATTTGCCGAATCCGAGAAAAATACTTTACCTCTCTGTATGAGCCATCCCTCCCCCACCCCAAATTACAGTTGGGACAGTAATACACTGGAGATAAGGTACGTAAACAGGATACAGTGTTGTGCTTGTGCGTTTCTTTTGTTATTTTAATATCGTTCTTCTAGATGATGGAAATATATCAAAACTTAAAACTTTGGAAAGTAGCCAGATAAGGTGCACGCACTTGTCGTCCCAGCACTGGGAAGGGAAGAGAAGAAAGACTGGGATATCTCAAGGGCATCCTCGGCTTCAGTTGCATAGCACAGCAAGTTTGAGGCTAGCCTAGGCTACATGAGACCCTTCAGCAAAAATAGCATTCTCTTTCTTTCATTTTTTAGCCTTTATTAGTTCTTTGTGCATTTCCTATCAGGCATCCAACCCCATTCCTCTCCCTCCCCCTCATAACTGCCCTCTACTCTTGCAACCTCCCCCACAAAAGAAATCTCATTGTGGAAGCTGTGGTATATCCCAGCGTGTCATGCATCTACCCTCTTGTCCACGCTTCTTTGTTTGCAAGTGCTCACTGCAATGAGGTGCCCTGGGTCCTGGAGATGCTGTGGCTTTAAATGATGGACCAGCCCTTCATGCCCTCAAGCAGTTCATCAATGGAGTAGACATAGGATGGGCCGAGTCAAAGCCCTGGATGTGGGCCTGAGGGGTATCTGAGTTGCTCGGTCCACTGGCTCTCCAGCTCTCACACCCTTTGGACAGCTCACTGGCGACCCCCACGCACACCCTTCATGAACAGGGCCACGTCTACCCTGCTGCCCAGGTGAGGTACAGAACCCACTCACCAAATGGCTACAGCAGGACCAGTTCCCTGCTCTCAAGACAACAAAGCAAGGTCTCTCCACGACAATAGGTGGCAAGGAGTGAGGATGAGGGAGAGATGTGCTCCCTCACCAGCATCACAGCAGACAAGCTGCAGGGCCTGTTCTGTCATACTCACTCCCTCAGGGCCATCACACCTGCAACTCCCACATTCAGGGCCAGTTCTACTGTGCTGCCCAGGTGAGGTGCAGGGCTCTTCTAAGTGTTGCAACAGGTAAGGACCAAATGTCCAGCTCTCCTACTATATGACCCCCATCAAGGTCAACTACCCTGCTCTATGACCGAATCAGGACAGCTCTCCTGCTCTACAACCTCATGAGGACCAGCTCCCCTGCTCTATGACCCCATCAGGACAGCTCTCCTGCACTCAAAGCACCCACAGGGTCAACTCTCCTGCACTATGACCTCATGAGGACAGCTCTACTTCTCTATGACCCCATCAGGACACCTATTCTGCTCATGGCGGCATCACGGTCAACTCTCCTGCACATGACCCCATCAAGGTCACCTCTCCTTCTCTACGACCACATCAGGACAGCTCTCCTGTTCTATGACCCCATCAGGACCAGCTGTCCTGCTCATGACCCCATCAGGATCAACTCTCCTGCTCTATGACCCCATCGAGACAGCTTTCTTGCTCTATGAACCTATCAGGAACAGCTCTTCTGCTCTATGACCCCATCAGGGAGAGCTCTCCTGCTCATGACCCTAGCAGGACAGCTTTCCTGCTCTATGACCCCAAAAGGACAGCCATCCTGATCTATGACCCCATCAGGACAGCTCTCCTGGACAGCTCTCCTGCTCTATGACCCCATCAGGACCAGCTCTCCTGCTCTACAACCTCATGAGGACAAGCTTTTTCCTGCTCTATGAGCCATCAGGACAGCTCTCCTGCAATATGACCCCATCAAGACAATTCTCCTGCTCTATGACCCCATCAGGGTCAGCTCTCCTGCTCTATGACCCCATCGGGGTCAGCTTTCTTACTCTATGACCCCATCAGGACCAGCTCTCCTGCTCTACAACCCCACCAGGAAAGCTCTCCTGCTCTTACCCATCAGGGTAAGCTCTCCCAGGCTTACACCCTCAGTTCAGCTTATATTCCCCACCTATAAGGACCAGGACTCCTGTTCATGACTCCATCAGGGTCAGCTCTCCTGCTCTATGACCCCATCAGGGTCAGTTCTCCTGATCTTTGACAACATCAGGACAGCTCTCCTGCTCTATGATCCCATCAGGGACAGCTCCCCTGCTCTACGACCCCACCAGGAAAGCTCTCCTGCTCTATGACCCATCAGGACAGGCCTCTAGCTCTATGACACCATCAGGGTCAGCTCTCCTGTTCTATGACCCATCAGGACAGCTCTCCTGCTCTATGACCCCATCAGGACAACTTTCTTGCTCTATTACCCTATCAGGACCAGCTCTCCTGCACTATGACCCCATCAGGACAGGCCTCTTGCTCATAACCCCATTAGGACAGTTCTCCTGCTCTATGACACCATCACGGTCAAGTCTCCTGCTCTATGATGCCATCAGAGTCAGCTCTCCTGCTCTATAACTCCATCATGGTCAGTTCTCCTGATCTTTGACAACATCAGGACAGTTCTCCTGCTCTATGACCCCATCAGGGACAGCTCCCCTGCTCTACAATCCCACTAGGACAGTTCTCCTGCTCTATGACCCCATCAGAGTAAGCTCTCCCAGGATTACACCCTCAGGCCAGCTCATCTATCCCCACCCATCAGGACCAGCTCTCCTGCTCTTTGACCCCATCAGGGTCAGCTCTCCTGCTCTATGACCCCATCAGGACCAGCTCTCCTGCTCTATGACCCCATCATGACAGCTCTCCTGCTCTATGACCCATCAGGACCAGCTCTCCTGCTCTATGACCCCATCAGGACCAGCTCTCCTGCTCTATGACCCATCAGGACCAGCTCTCCTGCTCTATGACCCCATCAGGACAGCTCTCCTGCTCTATGACCACATCAGGACTAGCTCTCCTGCTCTATGACCCCCATCATGACAGCTCTCCTGCTCTATGACCCCGTCCGGGTCAGCTCTCCTGCTCTATGACCCCATCAGGACCCCAGCTCTCCTTATCTCTCCCCACCCATCAGGACCCCATCATCAGGGTCAGCTCTCCTGCTCTATGACCCCATCAGGACCAGCTCTCCTGCTCTATGACCCCCATCATGACAGCTCTCCTGCTCTATGACCCCAACAGGACCCTGCTCTATGACCCCATCAGGACCAGCTCTCCTGCTCTATGACCCCATTAGGACAGCTCTCCTGCTCTATGACCACATCAGGACTAGCTCTCCTGCTCTATGACCCCCATCATGACAGCTCTCCTGCTCTATGACCCCATCAGGGTCAGCTCTCCTGCTCTATGACCCCATCAGGGTCAGCTCTCCCAGGCTCACACCCTCAGGCCAGCTTATCTATCCCCACCCATCAGGAACAGCTCTCCCACACTGCCAGGCAGGAGCCACTTTCCCAAGTCCTGCAGCTGAGAATGTTTTTCTTATTTTTTTAATATACTTTGCCCCAAGTCACAGCGGTCCCTCTTTAAACCACACCCCAGGTAAGGATGAAATAAATGACCGTTAATGGTGACTCTAGTAACACCATACACCCTTAAATATCTCATCTCCCTGCCTCAGCTATCTTCCCTGAACCCTAATAGGTGCCTACAGCAGGAGGTCAGACTACAGAAATAGGCAGGAACCCTTATGGCCCATGCTCCAAACTCCAACCAAACCTGTTGATGGCCTTCAGAGCATCTGGAGTAACATTCTGAAACCCTTTTCCCACATTAGCTCCTGTAGCATTGAGCAGTGACTTTCATGCCTGAGGGAACTACCACAATGATGTATTATATTCTTGCATGACAAACTGGGAGGCTCTTCTCTCCCTCCACGGAGTACTGGAGCCATGAGGGTTAGAGGCAGTCCACTGGCAAAGACACAGAGTATAACTATATCACAGTAATTAAATGACTCTCAGGTTTCCTGTACTGTTCTTTATAAAGTATCAAATACCTGTGACTTCTGTTGAATAATCACAGTGTAATGAATATCTAACACAAATTTTCAAATTCAAAATTTTAATAAATCCTCCATTAATATAAGCTCCCACCAAATTCTCTGAGAACCTATGAATTAAAACTGTAAAAGTAACCCATAAGGTGCCTATTTCCAAATACTTTCCAGAACGTGCCTCCAAAAAAAAAGATAGATAGATAGGTAGATAGATAGATAGATAGATAGATAGATAGATAGATAGATAGATTTTTTTTTCAACAAATAAAGCCCCATCCTTAAATCTGGACAGCATTCAAGTTCCCATTCCCAAACCAAGCTTCCATGGAATCAGCTTCCTGACTAGAGTCTATTAGCTCATGCCATTGTCACCAAAGATACTGAGGGGGGGAGGGAAACAACACAAGGTCTTCAGAACGGCCCTACCTGTCTGCCTACTGAACCATGACTTCAAATTGAGGTTTGCGTGGCTACCTGACATGTTCTATCTCATAAGCAAGTTTAAGATCACCTGAGCAGACACATGAGAAGAATCAGCAGCCCATGACCAACACCTACCACCCAAGTTCCCAGGCCCACAAGACTCAGGAAGATCCTGGCACCCATATTTTAACATCCTACTCCCTTTGCCCCAAGGCAAAGGTCAGCCAGGGTAGAACAATTCCCAGACTTGCATCACACACAATTAACTCTCCATGTATCCAACACAAGGTCCCTGGCCTCACGGTCACATTCTAACAAAATAACTCAGTGCTCACCCCACTCACCAAATACGATATCTATACGGTGAAGCTTAGTGCTGACCGGAAGTCCAGATGAGAGGACCCAGGTGCAATGACTACAGCATACTGTTTAGGCATCCCATGAAAAAAAATGTCATTTCGATTTAAAATATTATACAATTTACAAGTAGAAAATAAACTAGGCACAACTAGCAAGTGAAAAGGAAATAAGCTTATGACAGAAGCATTTAATCCTTATAAGGTGTGATGCTTTGAATAAAAAGAACCCCATAGGCCCACAGGAAGTGGCACTATTGGGAGGTGTGTGGCTGTGTTGGAGTGGGTGTGGCCTTGTTTTAGGAAGTACACCACTAGGGGGTGGGCCCACGCATCCAGTATGGCAGTCTCTCCCTGCTGCATGTGGATACAAATAAAAAACTCTCAGCTCTTCCAGCACCATGTCTGTCTGCATGCCACCATGCTCCCCTCATGATGACAATGGACTAAACCTCTGAGACTGTAAGCCAGCCCCAATGAAATGTTTGCCTTTATAAGAGTTGCTGTGGTCACAGTGTCTCTTCACAGCAGTAACACCCTAAAACGGCATGGTACTGGGAATGGGGTACTGCTGTGATAGGCCTGACCATGCTTGTGCTTGGAGGAATGTGGACTTTGGGACTTTGGATTAGAAAAATGCTCTGAGTGGAGCTTAATAGGCCATACACTTAGGAACAAGGAAGACAGTGGTGTTTTGGGTGGTTTGAACTCTGGGGGCCCAGATCAAGAGGTTACAGAGGAGAACATTAATATATGGCCTACAGATCATTCTTACAATATTCTGGCAAAGAATGTGGCGGCTTTTTGTCCTTCTCCAACAAGTCTGCCTGAGGCTAAATTGAAGGGTTGTGGATTCACTGTGCTATAGAGCAAATTTCAAAACAGCCCAGCATTGGCTCTGTCGTGTGGTTGTTAGTTTTGACCCTGATGAAGATACACAATGAAAAGGAGCAAACTGAACAGGAACAAAGCAAAATGCACAGCTTAGGGAGAAAGGGGCATCGGAAAGTAGACTGAGGCTAAGTCCTGTGTTCACGGAGATGAACAAACTAAAGAAAACCCTGATGTTAAATGGAATAAAGGAAGCAATGACCTCAGGCAAGACCTGACCCAGTTAAGATTCCAACTTGTGAGAAGAAATTAAAGAAGAGCTTAGGACGCGGGTGTAGTGGTGCACACCTTTAATTCCAGCGGCAGATGCAGGCAAATCTCTGAGTTTGAGGCCAGCCTGGTCTAGAGACTGACTTTTAGGACAGCCAAGCTTAACCAGTGAAGGAAACATCAAAAAACAAAAGCTGGTGAGCCCTTCCATCGAAAGGGGAGGTCATATGGCAGCCCCAGCAAACAGAACTTGGATGATTTAGCCCGTGGATCTGGTTTTAGAGTCAAAGTTACAAGAAAGGGGTTAAAAATCTCCCTCCATGGCTAAGGAAATCTACTATGACCAGGTATGTGTCAGGGGTATCCCTGCATGGAGGCCTGGAGAGGCCACTGTGTTAAACTGAAAATTAAGCCTGGATTGCCTTAGAGACTCCAAAACGTTAGAGATGCCAGAGCCATGGGCTATCTCCTGAGGAGAGCTGCTAACAGGGTGTGGAACCAGCCCAAGAGAAAGACGTTTGTTCAATAAAACTGAAAGGAGTTGGAGATCTGAAGAACATCTTGACAGATAGATATGAGATGCAAAGTCTGGAGTTTGCCCGGCTGGTTTTCAATCTCCTACTGAACAGTATTTTCTCTTTCCTCCCTTTTGGAATATTAATGTACACCCTGTGCCACTATATCTTGGAAGCACGGCATCTGCTTTTTTATTTTGATTTTACAGAGAGTTAGTTAAGAGATTGCCTGAATTTCAAAAGTTTGAGACTTGTTATAGACTATAAGGACTTTTAAAGTTGGAATAAATGCATTTTTGCATTGTGATATCTATAAGCCTATGGGGACCAGAGAGTGGAATATAGTAGTCCCATCAGCCCATACGGAGAGGCACTAGCAGAAGGTGTGGCCTTGTTGGAGGAAGTGCATCACTAGGGGTGGCCTTTGAGGTCTCAGATGCTCAAGCCACACCCAGTATGTCAGTCACTACCTGCTGCCTGCAAATCCAGATGCGGGGCTCCCAGACACCTCTCCCACGCTGCCGTCCTTCCCACCATGATGATGATAGTGTGGTGATAACAAACAGCCCAGTTACATGCTTTCCTTCATAAGAGTAACCATGGTCATGATGTCTCTTCACAGCAATAAAGCTCTAAGACGCGAGACAACCAGGGCTAAGAATCTCTCAAACTCTGACTTTCTCAAACTAAAGAAGTCTAGAACTTCTCTACCGAAGCCGAGTCAGCCAAGGAAAGTACAACCCCTGCTCTGGTTTCTCCTTGTCCGAGAAAATCAGTGCTACAAACCACATGAAAAACCAAAACCCACCTGACAAATATACGTTAGAGAAGAGGAAGCAAAAACACTTTTTAGGATTTATTTATGTTTATTAAACATGTGCACCACGTGCACACAGTTCCTACGGAGGCCAGAAAAGGGCGTCAAATCCCATGGAACTAAAGTTACAGACCATGTGGATGCAGGAAACCAAACCTGAGACCTCCAGCCTCAGAGGCATCCCTACAAAAATAATTTGTAAGTGATTATTATATAATGTGTTCTATAGTTACATTATATTTTATAATAACTATGGAATTATAATTATATAATCATATTCTTATATTCTACAATAAAATTATAGAATATATTACATATGCTATTATATACTATATATTTTATGTATATTATATTTTATTATTATATATTATAGAATTATAGAATACTTGAGAAAATTAAGTAACAAACAAAAAGCAACAAGGAATTCAATAAGATGACAGCCTGTAAATAGGCAAAATTCACCAAGAACAACTGCTGAGTGAAAAGATCTCACTCGGAATGCTGCAACGAGAGAGCGCCAGCCTTAGTATGAAACTGCAGGTGTGAAGACCTCCCATGCACGCAAGCGGGTACTGACACATCCTAATACAGGAAGACGGCATTTTTCAAATAAACATCCAATGTCACTGAATCCATCTGGAAATGTATTACAAACCACTCAAATGTGGCTAATACTGAGGGCGGGGGTCAGTTCAGCAACAGTGGTGATCAGGAGCTGAAGATCAATCGTGAGGGGCAACTTCACACTCTCTATCAAAGTGTTAGTGTGTAGAGCCTGTTACACATCCAGTAAGTGCCCAGAAACCTGACAGTATAAGAGACATGCACACACACAAACACACACACACACACACACACACACACACACACACACACACACAGGCTTACTGCAGTACTATAACAACAGCAAGACAATAAACAGGGCGTACTAAATACGTTACATCCATTCAGTAATATAAACAGATGTCTAGTATAATTGACATGACTGTATTCAGTACATGGTTGTGACATGAGGCAGCTTCACAGCACCACAAAACTGAGGTAAACTGAGGTCAAGGCTCAGCGCCAGTCACGTGACTAAAGGGAAATAATTCATCCTCTATCCTCACTCTGTCATCCAAAGCCGCTATCTTACACTTACCGTTTTGGAACTATTTCCTAATTCAAAAAGCACACATGGGGGTTGGGGATTTGGCTCAGTGGTAGAGCGCTTGCCTAGGAAGCACAAGGTCCTGGGTTCGGTCCCCAGCCCCAGAAAGAAAAAAATAAAGAAAAAAAAAAAAGCACACATGACATCCCATTGATGTCACCTCTGCCACTAAACAGTGTTCGTTATATACTTTCTTCCCTGACTTAAGCACAGTCCCCAACAGAATTCAGGGTCTGCAAACCAACCTTTGTGAATTCTTTGCACACACATCTGTTTACTTATACTGACTTCCTCCCTGCTGCTGACCTTGACTTATACAGTCATGAGTCACTTAGCAGAGATGCATCCTAAGAATGCACTATCAGGGGACTTTGTCACGTGTATGACTATCATAGACCGTACTTACACAAACCTGTCATAAAGGTGACCATCACTGCCCACACTGACATGAGGCCTGGAACAACCAGCACCCATGCAGTGCATGAAGCATGCATTCTCTGAACTGTAACGACTTACACGGGCTGGGCGGGCTTAGCCACATCTTTTCCCTACAAAGCCTTCATCGTGTTTCTACTTTGAAAGTTCCCCACATAATGGATTCTGCATTTTATCTCTGGTGTAGGATACATTTTGAATCTCACAGGAAGAACTGTGCTAACCAGGTTTCCCCAAACATGTTAGAAGTGTGTACGACCATCAGCTTTCCCTGGACAGAAGGGCCATGCTTATAAGCAGCACTCAAATGGCCAGGGCAGGATACTGACTTGGGTTTGAGGCCAACAGGGTTAACCGTCTCCAGATCAGACTTTCAGTGAGTCCCTGACTCAGAAAAGGGGGGCAGGGTGGAGGAAGAAAGAGAAACAAAGGAAGAAAGAAACTAGTTAGTTTTTGCATTAAAAGCCCTGGCTTCTGTTTGAATACCTCCATTGAAAAGCCAGCAGGAAGGCCAGACAGACATCATTCTCAGAATCCGCCAGACTGTGAGTTCTAAGCTAGCAAGGTCTACATGATGAGACCATGTCTCCAAAAGGAGAAAAGTATCCCCTGGGGTCTGACCGCTCTCCTACACCCAACTCTGCTTTCTATTCTAGTGTCTCCATCCCCCCATAACTGCAGTGTATCCTTATCTGCCCCACACATTTTAAACAGACTCTCCCTCTTCCTCGGAAATGCCACTATCTCTCCATAGCACATGGAGATTTAATTCTGCTAAGTCAGGAGAATTAGCTGCCTGAACATACTTCTGTATAATCAAAATTCCTCCTACAACCATGTGTCTGGAGCAGAAGGTGACAACGTAAGCTCAATTAGTTTGTGTTCCAAAGTGGAAATGTTACATCTTAAAACTGTTTCTCATCTTGATACGACGCTCTCCAACTGTACCCTGAAGAAGGCTCTTTTGAGTGTAAAGTCTTGTCTCAGTCCCTAAGTTTCAACCAGAACTGCTCTAATCCCCCCAAGATTTCACATGAAACCTCATCTTCATAATATAGTTTCAAATAACACCTAATGCTCACAGTGTACTGAGAATACACAACCAGTTTTTAAGATGTCCCTTAGGCTGGAGAGATGGCTCAGTGGTTAAGAACACTGACTGCTCCTCCATCGGTCCTGAGTTCAAATCCCAGCAACCACATGGTGGCTCACAACCATCTGTAATGGGATCTGATGCTCTCTTCTGGTGTGTCTGAAGACAGCTACTGTGTACTTATACATGATAGATAAATCTTAAAAAAGAAACATATTAAGATGTTCCTTAGATTGTCTATCTATGGAACAAAGAGTTACTATATGTTCAAATTTATTATTAACTTTACCTAAATGTATTTGCTTTTTTTTTTTAAGACAGAGACCCTGTCTTAAAAGACCCGGTCACTATGTAGCCCTGGCTGTCCTGGAACTCACTACCATAGACCAGACTGACTTTGAACCCAGAGATCTGCCTGCCTTTGCTCTCAAATGCTTGGATTAAATCCTTGTGCACTAGCAGACCTAGTTTAATCTTTTAATCTACTTCATGGGCCTTTACATTTAAATCACGGCAATAGAACACTGACTAAGACAGAAGGGAGTGCCAACAGAAGCTGCAGAACAGACCCACGTACACCCCCGATCCTTAGGAGCTCCGGCCTCAGCAACTACACAAACTCCTGTGAGGCCGGAACAGAAGCTCCGGGGAAGAATGACACACTGGGCCACTTCTGTTCCACGCCAAAGCCTGCTACTCTCTGGACGCAGCTCTGACGGCAAGGTGAGTGTTGGCAGTATTTGGAGAAAAGGGTCTCTGGAGTCAGTGAAAAAATGCAGTTACCAAATATTGTTCTGAATTAGTTTAGAGATGGAACAGAGCTTAACAGTAAACTACTTGCCTCATGGGCACAAGGCCTTCGCATTGAGCTCTGGTCACCTCAGTCAATCAATCAACCAATTTTAATTTGAAGCATTCTTTCAAAGCTTTAGCCAGGCACTCAAATAATATCCCTGCTCTCTTTTAGTCTAAATTTGTTTGTCAATTTGTTATTTTATTTTATGTGTACAGCTGTTTTGTCTGCATACATGTCTGTGATGGTTTGTGTATGCTTGGCCTAGGGAGTGGCACTATTAATGAAGGTGTGGCCCTGTTGGAGTAGGCGTGTCACTGTGGGCGTGACTTTAAAACCTTTGTCTTAGCTGCCTGGAAGTCAGTCTTCTCCTAGCAGCCTTCAGATGAAGATGTAGAACTCTCAGCTCCTCCTGCACCATGCCTGCCTGGATGCTGCCATGTTCCTGCCTCAGTGATAATGAACTAAACCTGTAAGCCAGCCCCAAGTAAATGTTGTCCTTTTGGCCATGGTGTCTGTTCACAGCAGTAAAACCCTAAGTAAGACAATGTCTGTGTACCACACATATGCCTGGAGCTTGTGGAGGCGAAGAGAGGGCATCAGAGGCCCTGGAACTGGAGTTAGAGCTACTAGCTACCATGTTGGTGCTAGAAATGAAACCTTGGCTCTGTAGGAAAGCAGCCAGTGATCTTTACCCATTGCTCTCAACCTGTTTGCATATTTCTGACTACCCTTTTGCTCCCTGAATGATTCTGACTTACAAAAACCAACACCGATTTAATTGCTTTATATTATTATTATTATTATTATTATTATTACTATAGTATCACCAAGGTGGCTCAGTAAGTAAACATGCTTGCTGTCCATCTGATGACCTGAATCTGATCCCCCCCAGGACCCACGTAACAGAAGGGAAGAACAAGTTACCACATGGGCGTCTTCTGACCTCAGGTACTATGATACCCCACACGTACCCCTCATACATACACATAATAAGTCAACTGTAACTAACTTCCATGTATGGATGTTCATGTGCCTGTGATAACGTATGTGCACCATGTGCGGGCCGGTGCCCTTGGAAACCAGAAGAAGGTGAGGGCAGTCGTGAGCCACCTGACGCGGGTGCTGGGATCCAAACGTGGCCCCTGGAAGAATGTAAGTGCTCCACCTAAAAGCCACCTCTAAGCCCCAGTGTAATTAAATCTTAATAAAAGACGTTACTTAAACTGTTTAGCCAATGTCAGACGGTTTCATCTCAAGGCAACAGACTTAAGTCACCTTCATTTTAATCCTTATACAATTCCTCCCCGCTCCCTTTGTTTGGGTTTTCCTCAACGGTGTGCATGTACAGTCTGTGAGAACACTGGAGTTCAAAGCAGAGACTTACACACACTAAAACAGGTTCCATACCACGGGGTTCCATGCCTACAGTCCGACATGATCTCTTCTTGCTGGGTTATTTTTCTTTCTCCCAGTTTGCCGATCTCAGAGGTCTACACACAAAGGCGGTGTCAAATGTAGCAACAGCCTTCCCAGCTGACCAACATCAGAACTCAGTCTTCTCCATAGGCGTAAAGGGGAAGCAGAGAGCAGGTATCTCCTGTCCATGCTCCCTGCCCACTCTTAACCTACTGCTTCTTGGCCTTTCGGGGACGTTTGCTGTCCTGCTACCTTTGTTTTGATACATGTGGCATGTTCTTATTAGCATGCAGTGCCCATGAGTCTCGTTACGACATTTCCATACCTGTACATATGTGTTTAGACATTCATCGTCCTCATTACCTCTCATCCCCCATGCAATCTCACCAACTCCCTTCCGCTTCCCATATGTTGATGCTGTCAGTGTTTACCGGTTTTAAAGCTGGCATTGCCCCACATCAGCTCCTCCATTTGTAGAATCCTCATCGATTCACCCCCGTTGGCTGGATTAGACCCACATGGAGGCTTTTCAGAGAGGCTGGTGGTGCTGCAATTCTGAACTTTTGCACATCTGAGGGTGTGATCGTGCTGCACTTTAGTGACATTTCAGTCGATCACACTGTCACTCTGGCACACTGCTCCACCACCTTCAGGCAGATACGCTGCTCAGAAGTTCAGGCTAACCTGATTCTAAGGGTTCTGTTATAGGTGGCAGATCCACATGTAGCAAGCGTGCTTCAGTTACCCCTTCTGCTGCTACAGAAAGTAATTAACAGAAACAACTTAAGGAAGGTTTTACTCAGGGTGCCCGTTCAAGAGTTCATCCTGGCAGAGAAAGTGCAACGGCAGGAACACGAGGCAGCTGGCCAGGGCATCACTGTTAGAACAGAGACAGGAGTGCAGCTTGCTTTCTCGCTCCTGTGCGGCCCATGGAATATACTGCACACAGTTAGGGTCAGCCTTCCCACCGCAGCCCTGTCTAAGAAGCTCCCTCACAGACACATGCAGAGAACACGCTCTTCCCTCTTCAAGGATTCTGCATCCTGCCGGCTTGATCATCAGTGTTAAGCAGCACAGGGAAGGTTTCCTGCGTGGTTGTGCGTGTGGCTCCTCCTTGGTCTTCCAGGATGACTCAATAGGACGTGTCTCCATGTTAGCGAGTGTTCAGGGAACTCATAACCAGTCCACAGCGAGCCCGTCTATACATGTGACTACATGAACGTTTCAGTCTGACTGGGAGACAGCCCTCTAGCTCTGGAATGTACACTAGACTTGGTCAGTGTGCTGTTTGAGCTCACTGGGAAGCTGCCTCTGGAAGCAGATGACCCAAGCATGTTTGTCTAAAATGTGCTCTAAGGTCTCTCGTCTGGGGATAGACGGGCCTCCCTAACTACACACGAGGAGAGAAGAAGACCGTAAAACCGCCCAAGAATAAAAACATTAGTCCTCAAGAACAGCTTAAAAGTAAAGCACTTCCCAGAGGCATTGCCACTGTTTATAAGAGGGCTGTCCGTGGAGAGGAGAAGCAGGAAACGGAGCGATGCCATGGAAAGCAAGCTCACTGGGAACCCGATGACTGCTCACCCTCCCCAGCTGGTTTCTACTGCACGGCGTGAGCACCTGATTTGATGACGTCATCTGTTACTGTTTGTTCTTCTACTGGGAAACACCACACAAGCAGACTCTGAGTCAGACACTCGAGCTGGCTGCCGTTAAAGGGGCTTTCAGAAGGGTCAATTTCTGTGAATGTTTGGAGCACCTGATCTGATCGTGTTCTGCTATCTATCCATCCATTTATCTGTCTGTTATCTACCTATCACTTTTACTCTAGCTTTCCATGCACTTAATAAAAAGTATGGCTACCGTGCTCATTCTTCAGACCATACAGAAGCTCTCAGAGCCTCTTTCCCAAAGCTTGTCCTCATGGGACTGAGACCTCAGAGGCAACGGTGTGATTTCTTCACGTCTCCAACACTGTTTCCCATTCTGAAATTCTTAGGGTGGCGGTGAAGGCCCATTAAGGAAAAGCTGTTTCCTTCTGGTCAAGAGAAGGAGGCTCTAGCCTAGGTGAGGACCTGACATTGTAGCTGGGCCCAGACCTCAGGACGGCAGGGTCACCTTAAGTCATGCTAAAGAAACAGGAGTAACACCAGTCCTTTAAATGGGATAATGTACTGTTCCTTCCCAGATAGTCAGTCCTAGTGCAGGCACTTACGGGGATGGAGCCGTGAAGCTGGCTTATGTCTGCCCACTTTTCTGAATTACTCGGAAAAGCCTAACTTCTCCTTTTTCTTCTTTTCTGTGTCTTTTGATGTTGGCCAGAATCTAATCAGGCTTCCTCTGAGTTGGAAGTACCCTGGGAAGCAGAGGTAGGTAGATTTCTGTGAGCTACAGGCCAGCCTGGTCTACACAGCAGGCTCCAGGCTAGTCAGAGCTACACAGTGAGGCTGGGGGGCGGGGGGGGATCTGCCTTCTCTGGAACTCTGGACTTTTCATTCTTATTCCTATCAGTGTGGCTGCCTGTCCCCCACGTGGCTGGCCTTCATGCTTGCTTAAATCCAGTGGTATGTATAGCTTTCTCTTTTCCTGTTCTCCATCTTTCTCTTCTAAGCAGATACTGAGCTTGCCTCCCCTGGAATTCTTCTTTAAATATGACTAAAGCTGTTCTCAAGCTCAGAGTCCAATCTTAAATTCATTCATCCATTCATTCTTTTTTTTTTCTATTCTTTTTTTTTTTCGGAGCTGGGGATCGAACCCAGGGCCTTGCACTTGCTAGGCAAGCACTCTACCACTGAGCCAAATCCCCAACCCCTCATCCATTCATTCTTGAGACAGGTTCTATCTATGTAGCCCTGGCTGTCCTGGAGCTCACGATGTAGACCAGGCTGGCCTTGAACTTACAGAGATCTGCCTGTCTCTGCCTCCTGAGTTCTGGGATTATAGGCATACAACATTCTATCTGACTTTTAAAATTCTTTTACTATACCAGAAGGGAACTCCAATCTCCCCAGTAATAATATGATGTTTAAAATTATTTATTTAGGGGTGGGGCATATGTGTGTGTGTTTACAAGTAGGCTATGCTTCCCAAGGTGCACATGTGTAGTAGTAATTTTCTCCAAGATAAAATTTTCTGTCTTAGAGGAAAGCTCCTAAAGATGCTGAATGTCCTAAAGAGAGATGAAACATTTTATTCTTCCAGGAAGGTTGATCGAAACTAAGGAAGCAAACAACTCAAAAGTTTCTGAAAGTCCCTGAAACTGAGCAGATTCACGAGGCCTCTTCCTCTTCAGCCTTACACAAACTGTAATGTGTGTGTGTGTATGTGTGTGTATATGTGTGTGTATATGTGTGTGTGTGTGTGTTGTGTGCACTCACATGTGTGCACATGCGCACTCCCCTAGCAGGTGACTGAGAGTGTGACCCGCTCAGAGCACAAAGCAATTTAGCTAATTTGTACCTACAATGGTGCTTTGATCTGCTATCAGTTCCTATACAGATGAGTGTTCATATCTTCCCAAGAACAGCAGTGCCACCCAACAGGACATCAGGAAACATCTGGAGGGACTCAGAGCCTTCCTTCAACCATGCTGGTCCCAGAAGCTGATCTCAAGTCATCAGGTTTGGCTACAAGTGCCTTTACCTACTGAACCATTTCACTGGTCCAAAAACCACTTTTCCCCTCCTTATAGGCATCTTTTACATCTTCCTTTTTCAATCTTCTTGTTTCTTTGATCTTTCAATTTTTTGTGCCTATGCCATCTAAATTTTTTAAGAACAAGATGGTTCTCTCTAAAATATTCTGAAAATTACTCCTGAAGCACTCTTTCTTCCAAAGAACATCTGCCATTTTGCTTGTAGAGATGCCCACCTTCTTGTGTGCACACATGCAAGCTTGTGTGTGGTGTGTGCACATGACTTATTTGTATGTGTGGGTCTCATGTTGGGTCCTTTCCACTTAATAATCAGTTCTGAATAAGAACAGTTCTCTTGGATGCCCTACTTGCTTAACAAAGTCCTCCTCTCTTACTCACAGAGATGTGAAACGCAATGTCCTGCAACCTCTGAGCCATCCTTTAGAGAAAGAAGAATTCACTGGAAGCACAGGTACACTGAATTTCCTCTGTAATTCTTCTATAATCTTTGTCCTGAACACATCCAAGCCCACGGTTCATGGCAGGATGTAGAAAGTCTAAGGGAAACAGCTATCCAGACATTAGCTATTCCTGCTGTGAAAGAAGCAGGTCTTCCTCACAGGAGGCCTGACCTCAAGGAGCATAAAGTCTGCTGGGGGTCAGGAGAAGTGACTCTGCCTCAGCCCAGCATGCTTTGCTACTTGGCGCTGTGGAAATGAACTTCTCTGGCAAGGCAATGGCCTCTTCATGATTTGAAGCCCAGCTATCCAGCAAGAGCTGTAGATGGGTCTCCAGAGACTTGTCACTAATACTGAAACCTTGTCACTAATGCTGAAACACACGGAGCCACCCAGAGGTAGCAGAAATGTCACACTGTTGTGGCTTGCCCTGGAGTTATCTGTACTTTGATGCTAATTCCACTGCCCCAAGGACAGCTGCCTAGTCAGAGTACTCAGGAATCAGGTGACTTCACCAGAACCTCCCCATTGAATTTGTAAAATACAGGTAAGGGGCAGGTTCAGGATAGAAGGAGGCCTGTCATTGGAGGAGAAGGAAGGATGGGTGGGAGAGAAGGAGGAGGAGGAGACTGGAAGGAAGAAGAGAGACAGGAGAGAGAGGGAGAAGCCATAAAGATCTCGCTCTATGTATTCACAGGTTGTTATCAATGTTCCTAAGGGATGGATGGTACTGGGCTTTGTATGTTTAGGTGGGCAATTATATCTGACCAATTGGATCTAAGATTATTGTGTTGTGTGTTCTTTTATGTGACGGTTTGAGTGTAGGAAAGTGTGCAGCAGCAGGAGACAGTGGGCTGCCGAGGAGTTGGGATGTGTTTCCGCCACAGTGCAGGATCCAGCGGGATAAAAGACAACAATACTTTCATATTTTCTATATTTTTTACAACAACATCACATCTCAGTTCCCTCCCTCATGTGGGTGTACATTTACTGTGAACATCATTAAATACATAGGAATTTCAGATGGTTTTGTCTCAGTTTTCTACTTAGTTTGTCCACTTTGGGAACAGTCACATGAATGTATGTCTATAGCCCCATATGGACAACAGAATATGTAAAACCTCTGGTCTAGGATGGCGTTGTGATACGGGCTTTTAAAAAACAAAGTTACTAGCAATTCAGACAACTTCCATAATGAAACTTTTAAGGTAGTGAAGGGGGAAAGGGGGAATAAATGGCTACATCCTGACAACAAAGGTCCAAAACTACTCGAAAGGACACGGTTTAATTTTGAACTGTGAGTGTGTGTAAGGGAGAGTCAGCGAGACTGCCTGTGACTGCAGTGCCTACAGAGGCCAGATGCTGGAGCCAGAGTTACAGGTGGCTGAGAATGAGCCATCCCATGTGGGCGCTGGGAGCAGAGCTCTGGCCTTCTGGAATAGGTGTTCCTAACCCCAAGCCATCGCTCTAGCCCTAACAAACGCCAAGCCATCTCTCCAGCCTCCTAACACCAAGCCATCGCTCTACCCGCAAAAGACACGTTTACAAAATAGAATACATTTCTTCAACCTTGTTGATGACTATGTAGTTATTAATTAGACATAAAATGTTTTTCTTCCCTCCAAATTAAATCTTAGGAAGAGAGAGAAGAGATGCTAAGCCTTTCCCTCACAGCTCACTGCCGAGAAGTCCCTAAAGACACAGTGACCGTTCCATTGCACTGCAACCTGAGACAAGCATGGTGCAGACACTGCCACCCCAGCATTAGGGACAAAGGTAGGAGAGTCACAAGTCTGAGGCCTTTCTGGACTACGTAGTGAGTATGAAGCCCTGTCTCAAAACAAAACTTTAAAAATAATTGAGACCATCATTCAATGGTGTAGTGTTCATCAGTGCACAAGCCCTTTAATCCCCAGTACCAGAAGAAAAAGGGAAATCCCAAATTTCCTCTAAAAAATAGAAATCAAATACATTGAGCTTAAGTCAAAAATATATGTATATAATTATACATATATGTATATATGTATATGCCCATATACATTTATACATACACATAAATATATATACATAGATACATATGGTGAAATAGAGGCCAAATATATTGATCACATCAATGAATACAAATGTGTTTAATATGGCTGCCAATGAACGTAAATGAGATTAGGTGACCCATTATATAAAATGCTTTCATGCTGCTACATGTCAAATTTAACAGTACAGTTGTATATAAAGGTCAGGAATGAAACAAGTCAGAAACAGTAATGAGAGAATGGGCAAAAATGTGTGCGGCAGCAGACACGAGCAGAAGCAGGAATCATTCCTAAACAGTGAAGCAGAATTCAGGCAGGAAAGTCACGGGGAGGACGCTGCTGTTCCACACTACGACGCTTCAGGGAAACACAAGTGATGTGTTAGCACCCACTCAAGAGAGCAACAACTTCATTTAGCAGAAGTTTCAGGAGCCACAAGGAGGAAAAAGAAAGACAGTATCCCCAGGACACCTTGCCAGGCGATCTTAACCAAGACCGTTCAGCCGCCCAAACACAAGAGAAGCTGGATATCTGGAGAATCCAGAACAAGGATGATGTTGATGCGTCCAGCTGATGCGGGAAGATGCTGAACACTGAACACACAGAGGCAATACCCGGGTTTCAGAAACTTTCCCTAACAATCCTGGAGCAAACGTGAAGTCCCAAGAACAGAAATAGCATGAACAGCATTCTTTAGACAAATGAAACCTGTAGGGTTCCAGCACCTGGAGTCTGAAGCAGTAGGTTCACAGGTTCAAAGCCAGCCCTGACTCTATCACGAATGAGAGAGGGAACAGCAAGGAATTAAGATCAATAAATGCAGAGAAGAGTTCCAAAACAAAGACAGGAAAACAACAGAATAAACCCCGAAGTTTGTCTTTTGAAAAGAGAAAGATCCAGCAAAGTTTAAAGACCTGATCACAGTCTTGATGACTAATTACCAATGGAAACTGTAAGCCAAATATAAATGACAAACAGGAAATAATCATATTTTAAAGATTTAGGAAGCTTTCATATACATATAATTGAAAAATCTAGATGAGATGGACTCTTTAGACAAACGAAACATACCAAACTGGCTCTAGTGGAGAAAAATCATAGCTAGACTTCAAGAAATGGAGTAGACAGCCTCCTTAAGCACCAAGCTCAGAGAGTCATTGCAGAATTGTGCCAAGACTTCCACTCAGGTCACTCCAACACACAGAACACACAGAAAGAACAGGAACAACCCAGTGTGTTTTAGGAAGACAATGTAATCGCCAATCCTAACAGGTGGCACGCACACGTGTGCACACATACACACACATAATGTGCAAAGACACACAGAGACACAACCTACAAAATCACCTACATTTTTACTTCTGTTATAATCTAAGTAAAATGCTAACAAAAGGTCAAAGCTTTGTGTCAAAATATACTGCATCCAAGGGTAAAGATGGCTTAGTTGAGAGAACACTTGTTTAGGAAGTATGAACCCTGGGTTTGCCCCTGGCACTGCATATGCTTGCTGGCTGAACCACCATACATCTGTAATCTTTTAGCACGTGGGAGGCAGAGGCACCAGGATCAGAAGTTCAAGGTTATCTTGAACAACTACAAGAATGCCAGGACACCCTGGGTTACCTAAGACTGTCCCCAGTCGCTGGGGTGTGGGACACAGTGCTGGGGAGGTGAACCCCGAGGAGTGCTTAGGGCCTCTAGATACCTCGTTACCATGGAGAACTCTGTCTTGGGACTACATGACCACAGGTCACATTTTCTTATACAGGCAATGTTCCAGGCCAGGATCTGCCAGGGAGCAGGGAGGCAACTACTATCTCAGGTTGGTACCAGGGCCTCAGACCTACTCTACCTTACCAAGTTTCCTGGCATTGTCCCCTGTCCCACAGCTCCTCCTTTTCTTCTTATAAAGGAGAGGTGTCATTGGAGTGATTGTCCCTAATGTTATTTGTAGTGGAAATCTTCGGTGGGGTGGGTATAAGCATCAAAATAAAACAAAGCATAAGCCAGAGGGGTAACGAGGGGTGGGGGCTAGAAAGACAAGGGGTTATTGAACTAATTCATTGTTCAGTGGATTGTACAGTTTGTGACTGTACAATCAGTATTAACATCAGTTTTATGTACTATCATGTAAGTTTGCCCAAGTTCGGTAGCCATTAGGCAAGAGAGTTCATCTGCCGCTAAAAGGTCCCATCTGTTATCTGCAGGTCTCAGCGTCTGTCAGATGATGATGGCGGGACAAAGGCAGCTCTACTGCCCCAGGCAGGTCTGAGAAGAAGGCGGGTCAGTGTCCGTCTGGGTCTCTGCCTGGCCTGTGGCTGTAGCACTGTCTTTTCCTTTTATACAGATAAACCCGTAGAGTAATCACACCAGGAAGCAGAATCCCAGCAGGGGCTTGTCTGCTGGGTGGGTAGTGTATATGTTATATGTATATATGTATATATATGTGTGTGTGTGTGTGTGTGTGTATGTGTGTGTGTATATGTGAGATGTATATATGTATATGTGTATGTATATGCATATGTTATATGTGTATATGTACATGCATACATATATGTCCATTTAGGACAAATATATCTAACATCTAATGCTCATTCAAGATACAAATTTTTCCAAAAAATTCACTTGACAGATACTTTCCTATTGATATTATATATGTACATATACATTTTATATCTGCTATATGTATAATGTGTATTCATGTATTTATAGACATATATGCTGCACACACACAAGCAAACAGCGTAGACCCAAAGGACCCTACTTTAGTTTTAAACACAGCAGTTGCTGCTGGGCACAGTGGAGCACACCTCTAATCCTAGCACTCAGGAGCAAAGGCGGTGGATCTCTGTGACTCACCTACATAGGAGTTACCAGAGAGCCTGACTGTAGGTTGAGACCCTGTCTCGAAAAGAAGAGGACACTAGCTGCTAGTCAGGCATGGTATCTTACATCCCAAAACCTAAGAGACTGAGGCAGGAGAACCAGGAATTCAAGACTGGCCTTCATGTATTCAAGAAAAGAAGGCACCAAAAGTCCAGCTCAGGGTACAGAATCCACTCAACAGGAGGCGGCTATGGGGAGATACAAATTTATAGAGAAGACGCTTATTTATGACAGGCAAAAAATAAAAACAGAGATGGGGATTAGCTAAGCAGTGCAGTGCTTCACTAGCCTGTATGGCCCAGGGTTCACTCCCAGCAGGGCAGAGGACAGGAAGGATCAAATACCAAGGTGTACATTTAAGAAATAAGCCAGGTGTGGTGGTGCAGACCTGTAATCCCAGCGGTTGCCTTATTGTTTTTCTTTCTCTGAAACAGGTTCATGTCATGTTGCCAAGACTAGCCTCAAACTCATGCTCAGGCCGGCTGTAATCCCAGCACTTAGAAGGCTAAGGCAAGGGCATCTTGGTTAGAAGCCAGCCTGGACTATAGCCCAGAGGAGTGGGAATCCACCTGAAAACACCACAATGCTTCTTTCTGAAATATGGAGATACACTACATTCTTGATAAGAAGACCCGGCATTTTCAGATGATGCTCATTAGATGAAAGTTAATATCTTAAAAAATTCAATCAAGGGGCTAGAGAGATGGCTCAGTGGTTAAGAGCACTGACTGCTCTTCCAGAGGTCCTGAGTTCAATTCCCAGCAACCACATGGTGGCTCACAACCATCTGTAATGGGATCCAATGCCCTCTTCTGGTGTGTCTGAGGACAGCCACAGCGTACTTGTATACAATAAATAAATATTTAAAAAAAAAATTCAATCAAGCATTTTATCCAGGACCTGGGAGAAACTGAATGTTAAGGTTCATTTGGCGTAGTAGACAAGAATAGAAGGGAACCCCTGAGAGACTTGTCAGAGCAGAAAAGCAGGTCAGCAGGTGTCAAACCCGCAGCACCCTAGAAGGCTTGTGCCCCACGGCAGAGGTCAAGCAGCCCAGCAAAGATAAGTGCAGAGTAAACAGCTGAAGACAGGCAGTAAGGGAACCCGTCCAGCCGTGAGCTTCATGTTGTCCCGTGAGTAATGCTGGGATACACACAACAGCCAATGGGAGAACAAGGAACTGAGCCAAATGGTTCTACTCCTCATACAAAACTCTAGACCAAACTCCATGTGAGCTAGAGGTTTAAATGAAGATAAATAATTTTTTTTTTTTTTACACAGGGTCTCACACATGTAGTCCAGGCCAACCTTCAACTCCTAAATGGTGGTGTAACCTTAAACTTGTGATCCTCCTGTCTCTACATTCTGAGTGCTGGGACAGTCATCGTACCTGACTATGAAGTTCTGGGGAAGCCTCTACCGACTGAGCTACGGCCCCAAATAACATAATATTTTATAACAACAACATTCTAAAAAATGACAAAAACAAAACCTTTCTTATTTGATTCAAAATCAAGGAAGAAAAGATGGGTCAATATAACTACTTAAAATTTTGCACAGTAAAAGAAAATTAAGAAAAATGAATACACATACAACACACACACACATATACACACACACAGAGTGAAAAAAAAGTGTGAACAAGCCTGAGCCCACGCCTAAGATAGGCCTGTGTGCTAGTGTGGCCTTTTGCTCGTATCTAAGAACTGACAGACAGGTTAGGAAGATCCCTACCTTCCCTAACCATAGTGGTGGATATATGGCACCAGCAACTCAATTTACAAGGAGCCCTTCTGGGATTTGAATATCTGTTATTGTTAACTTTCACTTATCTTTATTTTATGTGCCTGGTGTTTTGCCTGCACCTCCTGTGTGTGTACCGCTTGTGAGCTTGGTGCCCCTGGAGGCCAAGATAGGGAGGTGGATGTCCTGGAACTGGATGGAGTTAGATTTGCATCACCATATGGGTCCTGGGAATCAAACCCAAGTCCTCTGGAAAAGGACTTCATGACCAGCTCCAGTGACAGCCTTGGGCACTTGGTGGCCCTGCAGCAGGTTGGTGTAACTCACCAGAAAGAAGAGGGTGCACAGATCTGTTCTGCACAGGAGGCGGGGGCGGGGGCGGAGGTGGGGGAGGGCTCAGAGCCTGCACCTGGCTTCCTCCAGATCCCGGCCCACGCTCCCCCCCAGACTTACTGTCTTGTTCCTAGCAAATCACTGAAGCTGAGTGTCTGTGGCACCTACGCCCGCACGAATCCTAATATATAAAGAGCTTCTAAAAATAAGGCAGAAAACCGAAACCCAGAGAAAAACAGTGACAGAAATGGAGATTAAAAAGAAACCCAAAAGGCTTTTGAACATATGAAAAGATATCTAGCTGCCCACCTCACAAGAAACTCGACTTAAAACGACCCAGAGATAGCACAACTTCTATTCCAGATTGGTAAAGATCAAAAGCTGTGGCGACAGGCTGAGGTGAGTCTGCAGCCACGGGCAGCAGCTCGGGCCGGACTGCAGGGAGTGCCCGCCAGCTTGCCCTTCCACCCCGAGACCCCACTCCTACGAACTTATTCCAGACAGAAAGTGCACAAAAGACCAAAGATCCGCACACACACACACACACACACACACACACACACACACACACACACACAGAGGGAAACAGGGACTGCCTGTTTCCCTCTTTCCCCATTCTTTGCATCTGAACTCTCCACTCCCAAGGAACAGAGTCTGGCTAGTTGGCGGATCCCCCTCCCCCTCCCCACCTCAGCTTCCTGCAGTAGGAGCTGCTCTGCTAGCAGACATCTTTCCCTCTTAACTCCATCTTCAGCCAGAATCCCTCCATCCTCCACCCTACTTGATTTTTTGTTGTGCATGTGTGTGCTTGTGCGTGTGTGTGTGTGTGTGTGTGTGTGTGTGTGCTTGTGCATGTGTATGCCTGTATGTACCTATCTGTAGGTGTGAGCATGCTTGTGTGCCTGGGTGAACAGACACATGTGCATATATGAACATGTACATGTGAACACTGGATGTCTTCCTCCGTCCTCTCCGTGTTATGTAATGAGGTCTCTTGCTGAACCTAGAGCTTGCAAAGTTAAGCTAGTCTAGGTAATCAGCTTGTCCCGGGGTCCCTTCTTTGTCTACACCTCCTGAGCGCTCTCTGAGGCCCTCTCTCCACGGAGCCATTTCCCCAGCATCTCCCAACACTGTTTACTCACTAAGGCTCTACCTTCTATTCACTCCTCTCTTCTTTCTATCTGGTCTCTTTTTCTTTCCATTCTCCTACAATAGTTAATATGTTGGTATACACAGTACAGTCATTGTCTCTTTCCTCCCTACGATGACCATCACTGCTGGGGTGAATAGTCCACAACTGGGGTTGGGGATTTAGCTCAGTGGTAGAGCGCTTGCCTAGCAAGCGCAAGGCCCTGGGTTCGGTCCCCAGCTCCGGAAAAAAAAAGAAAAAAGAAAAAAAATAGTCCACAACTGACTACCGCTCTAGTTCACAGCGTTCCACCTCTGTACAGTCACTGCGGTTTCACATGTTCCTCACAGGGAAAGCATGGGATGGAGCCTGGTGCCCTGACCACCAGTCTAACAGAAAAACAGCAGTTCAATCCTACCTAGAACTAAGTCCCTCCAAAACACTGTACACACTTCCACTGAAACAAGAAGAACAACTAAACAGATACACACACACACACACACACACACACACACACACACACAGTAACATGGAAAACCAAAGACAATGTCTCCTCTGACCTCTACCAATCCTAAAGTCATGTTCACCCAGTAAGAGTGACTTATATGACATTTCAGACAGACAATTCTAAATGATGATAAATGTGTTCAAAGAAACTAAGACATGGGCTAGCAAGAGATGGCTCAATAGTTAGTGTTAGGCTGGAGCCCCTGCTCAGCCCCTGCTCAGCCCCTGCACAAGCTGGGAGACCCTGTCAGCCTTCCTTCCCCAACCTTTCCCACACAGAGAAAACTCCAGGCTAACAGGCTATGATTCTTCATCTGCATGTTTCTGGCAGCCCACCCAAGAATGCCCGCCCACCCAGGGACCACATATGGGCACAATCTCAGCTCCTAGTCACACACCATGATTCTAAACCCAGGACCCATAACCCCCCTTGCTTTAGCCTGGATGTGTGAATTCACTGACCTCCACCTTAAGATCAGTGAACCCACCCCAGAGCTGCCTCCTAATAAGCCTGCCATTATCTACATTAATCTGGTCTAATCTGCTCTAATCTGGTCTAATCTGGTCTAACCTGGCCTCTATCTGCATCACTGAGGGAGAGAAGAAGTTCCTCAGTTAGCAGTACTAGTCACCCTCCCAGAGACCTGGAAGGTTTGACTCCCAGTTACCACATGCAGCTCACAACCAAGGAATCTGATGCCCTCTTCTAACCCTGCCGGCACCACGCAAGTGGTCTATATGAATGCAGGTAAACACTTACAGACATAAAATATTCTTTAATTATTAAAGGAAAAGGAATGAAGACGTGAGCAAACTTCTCAACAAATGTTAAGAAAGCACAGACAGAGAGAGATGGCTCAGTGGTTAAGAACACCAGCTGCTCTCCCAAAGGATCCAGGTTTGATTCCCAGCACCCATACGGTGACCATCTACAACTTCAGTTCCAGGGGATGTGATGTCAGCACACATGGTACACAGACCCATACATAAGATAATAAAAATCTTTAAAGAGAAAACACAGAGCTGAGGGAAGAACACAGGATATGAAATGGAAAGCAACACAGAAGAGAACGAGATGGGAACACTTAGACACGAGTAAAAGGGGTAGTGCGAAGTCCAAACAACGCAACGGGTCAGAGAGAGGCTTGAAGGACACAAATATGTTTTTAAAACATACAAACTGGGCTGGAGAGTTGGCTCAGCAGTTGGGAGTGCTTGCCGCTGTTGCGAAGGATGAGGTTTGGCTCACAATCACCTTAACTCCAACTGCAAGGTCTGATGTCCTCTCCTTGATTCCATGGGCATCTGCAAACATACGCTAGCACGAGCTCGAATTCTCTCTCTCTCTGTCTCTCTCTGTCTCTCTATCTCTCTCTGTCCCTCTCTGTCTCTCTCTGTTTCTCTCTCTGTCTGTGTCTCTCTCTCTGTCTCTCTCTGTCTCTCTCTGTGTTTCTTTCTTTGTCTCTCTCTGTCTCTCTCTGTCTCTCTCTCTGTTTCTCTCTCTCTCTCTCTCTCTCTCTCACACACACACACACACACACACACACACACACACACAAAATGGGGGAGTGGAACATATAAGGTCTTCTAGACACCAAACACTAACTCTATGAATTATAGACATGAAAGAAAAACTCATGCCAAAGGCATACAAAATATCTTCAATACAGTTACAGCAGAAAATTCCCAAGTCTAGGTGAAGAGAGGCCCATTCAAATATAAGAAGCACATATATCTCCAGAAAGGACCAGAAGAGAAACTCCCTATGGGAGTTAAAGTACCCAATATAAAGAACACTATGTAATGCCAAGCAACCAGAGCTTCCAGGGACTAAGCCACTACCTAAAGACTATACATGGACTGACCCTGGACTCTGACCTCATAGGTAGCAATGAATATCCTAGTAAGAGCACCAGTGGAAGGGGAAGCCCTGGGTCCTGCTAAGACTGAACCCCAGTGAACTAGACTGTTGGGGGAGGCGGCAATGGGGGAAGGTGGGGAGGGGAACACCCATAAGGAAGGGGAGGGGGGGGATGTTTGCCCGAAACCGGAAAAGGGAATAACACTTTCAAATGTATATAAGAAATATTCAAGTTAATAAAAAAAAAAAAAAAAAGAACACTATGTAATACATTCTAATGAAAATATTAGAAGCAGCAAGGGAGAAACACAAAGTAATATACTAAGACAGGCCCATCAGAATAATTGTTGATTTCCCAACAGAAACTCTAAAAGACAAAAGGGCTAATAAGGATGTTTTTCAAGGCCTTAAAGTCTAGAGCTGCCAACCCAAATAACTTCAGTAAATCCAACTATAATTCCTACAAACCGACAAACTGTCATAACTGAGAACAGCATTCTATGCTAGAAAACAGACTAGAAGGATCTGAGAGTATTAAGTAGCTCTATGGAGGATTCCAAAAGAAATTACTGGGCCTAGAGAATGATAAACCCATCAAAGTGGCTACAGGGAAACCATTAGATATGTTGGAACAATAGAGAACAAATCAGAATTCGGAAAACACCAACTGCTACAAAATCAGCAAAATGATAACAAGTAATTGTCAATAATAACCCTAATGCTAATGCCTCAGTTCCTCAATCAAAAGACACAGACTGGGAGACTGGATTTTAAAATGAGATCCATCTGTTTGCTGCCTCCAAGAAACACACCTCACCATCAACAGCACTATCTTAGGAGGCAAGGGCAGAAAGGCGTTCCAAGCAAATGGAGTCAGAAAATAAGCCAGCTTTCATTCTAGCATCTGACAAAATAGATTCCAACCAAAAACTACTCAGACATTTTTAAAACCCTGTGTGTCTGTCTGTCTCTGTGTCTGCATGTGTCTGTGTTTCTGTGTGTGTCTGTGTATACGTGTACTTATGTGCGTCTGTGTGTGTCTACATGTGTCTGTATATGTGTGTGGCTGTGTGTCTATGTACGTGTATCTATGTGTATCTGTGTGTATGTGTCTCTGTGTGTGTCCATGTATAGGTGTCAGACATCCTCAGCTACAGACACCATGTGGCTGCTGGGAATTCAACTCCAGTCCTCTGCAATAGCAGTATATGCTCTTTACAGCCCAAGAATTTATTATTTTTATTCTTACTATTATTTAATTACACATGTGTGGGAGTGGGAGGTGCTCATGGGAGTGCGTATCTGACAAGGTCAGAAAAGGGCATCGGATCACCTGGAGCCTGAGTAGTAGGTGACCGTGTGCCATGAGAGCTGGGAACTGAAGTCAGGTTCTCTGCAAGGTTCAGTGTTATTTGTCTCTGTCTGTTTGTCTGTCTGTCTATCTGCCTGCCTACCTACCTACCTATCTTGGTTTTTCAAGACAGGGTTTCTCTGTGTAGCCCTGGCCATCCTGGAACTCACTCTTTAGACCAGGCTGGCCTCAAACTCCCAGGCCCATCTGCCTCTGCCTCCCACCACGCATCGCCACCACCCGGCTGGAGAACGTTGTTTTAACTGCTGAGCCAAGTCTCCAGCACCACCAGTTGAGATTTTTCAAAAATGTTACTCCATACTAAATAATGGAATAACCCATCAGGAGCACAACTCTCAGTATATACTCGGTCAACACAGGAGCGCCTGACTCCACAGCACAGATACTACTAGATATAAATGAGAACCTCACCCCCGACACGGTAACGGTGTCCTCAATACTCCATCCTCACAGAAAAGAGCAAACATCCTAGTGTAAGTGTCCATGGTACGCTGAAGAATGGTACTCCAGACTCAACAGTATGCAACGAACGGCAAAGAGTGTTCATTTAACAAAGTTTCTAGTGCGTGGGGGGAGGGGGAGCCACGTGGGGGGGGGTCCCTGCATTTGAGAATGGAAACCCCGTGTATGCTTTACTGAGCCAATTAGAGCTGTTAGGGTGGGAGTGACTGACTTTACCTTTCTTTCCCTTGATTGGCTGGCTCTATCTCCAGGGGTACGGGTGCCTTTGTGATTGGGGACTTTCCAGGGTGGCAAGGCTTCCTCGGATTGGCTGCCCGCAGCTGTGTTTGGCTGACCATGGGTTCCTGGATCTGGGTTCTCATTTCTGAGAAGCAAAAGCTTAGGCCTAGTCTCCCAAACTGCCAGTTTGCAGCCTGTCATGCAGTCGGCCTGGCTCTGGCTAACTCAGTCCTGTCGATGGCTAAGGAGCATCATAAGTCACAGGAACCCAACGAAGACATCTACCTAACAGTTCATCTGAGTAGTGCGGAACACCCACCCTCTTCAGCAGCCGATGGAACGGCCTAAAACAGATTACATATGTGAGAAAATTAAGATAATGTTTTGTATCCTTTCAAACCGCAGTGGAATAAAGCTAGAGACCAACAGCAAGAAAAAAACAAAGAAAACTTCACAAACCACAGAAACTAAACAACAAGGTCTAATAATGACCTTGCTAAAAGAATAAATAAATAAATAAATAAATAAATAAAACAGGAAATTTTTAATATTTCTGGAACTGAATGAAAATGAAAACACAGCATACCAACAACCTGTCTGTGCAACACAATGAAACCGACAGGAAGCCCATAGCCGTGGGGGCCTCGGCTTCAATCACAGCAGTCTCAATTAAACAAGAGTAAGTCCAGCGCTAAGGCAGCACGTGTAAAGAAACAGCTAAGGTCCAGCAGAAGGGGCTGGAGACGACTCAGCAGCAACCGTGTCTGCCAGAGTTGGATCCCCTGGAACCACGCACACAAGTTGTGCATGCGCACACCGCAGAAAGCACACATCCCAAATAAATAGATGTAGGGTTTTTGGGGTTTTTTTTAATGTTAAAAAAAAGGGGGGAGAGGGCAAAAAGTAATGGAAATAGAAGCACAACAAACAAAAAACAATACAAAGAATTGATAAGACAAGATTTAAAAAATGGTTCTTTAAAAATAAAAAATAAAAAAAATCCACAAATCCTTAGCCAGGCTAAGGAAAAAGAGAAAAGATCCAAATTAATAAAAATTAGATATGAAATCAAAAATAACAAATAGCAGTGAAACTTGGAATCATCATAAGGATTTTAAAAACTTGTATTACACTAAAGTAGAAAATCTAAAAGAAACAGATGCACTTCTAGTACATATGACAACCAAAGTTAAACCAACATGAGACAATTTTAAAAGATCTACGATCAACACTAAGATAGATAAAAGTAGTAATTAAAAATCTCACAGTTGGAACTGGTTGTGGTAGTGCACGCCTTTGATCCCAGCTCTTGGGAGGCAGAGACGTATCTCTGAATTTCAGGCCAGCCTGGTCTACAAAGTGAGTTTCAGGATAGCCTGGGCTACATAGAGAAACCTTGTCTAAAAAAAAAAAAGAAAAAAGAAAAAGAAAAAGAAAAAGAAAAAAAAAGTCTAGAAGAAATACACTAATTCTACCAGATCTTTAAAGAAAAACTAAAATCAACCCTTCTCAGATTATTCTATAAAATAGAAAAGGAATTCTATTTCTAAATTCATTTTATGAGGGCAAATATCAAATGCAGATAAAGACAAAACGAAACAAAAATTACAGACCAACCTCCCTGATAAACTTAGACAAAAAAAGTTTTTCAATAAAATACTTGCAAACAGAATTCAGGATCACATTAAAAAAAAAATCATTCGGGGTTGGGGATTTAGCTCAGTGGTAGAGCGCTTGCTTAGCAAGCGCAAGGCCCTGAGTTCGGTCCCCAGCTCTGGAAAAAAAAAAAAATCATTCACCGTGACTGGTGTTAGCTGTATTCTAGAGACAGCACAAATGATCTAATATATGTAAGAAATATATCACAAAATTGATTTAAAGACAGAAATCACACAATTACCTAAAGCAGAAAAGGATTTAGACAACATACAGTATTCCTTCATGATAAAAAACACAAAAAATACTAAAAATGGAGAGACCCTATACCAACATACTAATGTCTGTACATGACCAGCTTAGAGCCACTCATGTTAAAAGGGAACACTTCATGAAATCAGTTCCACCAGGATCAGGGACAAGACGAGGGTGTCCACTCTCTCCACTCCTACTCCAGACAGTGCTTGGCGTCTTAGCCAGAGTGCTAAGGGAAGGGAATAAAAGGTTCCCATTCACATATGAGACCCTAAAGGCTCCACCGGAAAACTCGCAGAGCTGATAAACACTTTCAGCAAAGTGGCACAATACAAAATTATCACACAAAAATCAACAGCAGTCCTGTAGCCCGGTGACAAACCTACTGAGAATGAAAGCAGGGAAACAATTCCATTCACCGTGGCCACAAAAGACAGTAATAATAAAATCCTGAGAACACACTTAGCCAAAGGAGAGAAAGTGCTCAACGATGAGAGAACTAAGAAAGACGACGTGGAAAGGCCCCTTACGCTCACCGAAAGAACGAACACCACAGCAATCTCTGGAGTCAACACAACCCTAACACATTCCAACACCACACTAAAATGCACACAGCACAGGGCTGCAGTGATCGCTCTGCGGGTAAGAGCACCTACTCATCTCGCAGAGGACCCAGGCTTGGTTCCCAGCAACCACATGGTGGCCTGCAATCATCTATAACACCAGTTCCGTGGGATCCAATGCCCTCTTCTGACCTCCACGGGCACTTACTTCACACATGAGGTACACATACATATATGCAGGAAAAACTACACACACATACATTTGTGTATATACATAAAATTTAAAGGTCTGAAAGATTTTCAACTTGCTTGAGTCCATCTCATTCCAATTACAATGGTTATTAATAAACATGGATATGAGGAAAGGAGAACCCTTATTCATTACTAGTGGGAGTGCAAACTATAAAAATGGGTGTGCTATTTTCTCACAAACTTCCATGACCTAGCTATACCACCCCTGGTTGTGTGCCCAAAGAAGTCTGAATCTTATCACACGGATTCTTGCACATTTATGTTTATTACCTCTGTATTCACAAGCTAAGAAAAACAACCTAGACGGCCATCAACTAATAAATGGACAGAGGTGGTACCCATAACAGTGGAACTTTATTCAACCATAAGGAAAGGTAAAAATTGCATTACAATGTATGGGGTTGAAAAATATTAAGTGAAGCAATCCAGGCACAGAATGACAATACAACATGAGCTCTAAAATATAGGTCCTAGCTTTTCATTTCTATATATGCAGTATGTGGGAGTGTGTATAGGGCCCAGGAAACTAGAAAGGGACCCATGAGAAAGGAGAAAAGATTTGGTGAGGCAGGCAGTAGAACTCTTGTGATACACAGCCAAAGAAGAATGTTTATAGGTGTAATTAAGGGAAGAAGGACAGAGAGATAGGGGAAGAGGGGGAGGACCAACCACAGGGAGGAGGGAGAGGGCCAACCATAGGGGAGGAGGGAGAGGGCCAACCATAGGGAGGAGAGAGAGGACCAACCATAGGGGAGGAGGGAGAGGGCCAACCATAGGGAGGAGGGAGAACCATAGGGAGGAGGAGGGAGAGGGGCAACCATTGGGGAGGAGGGAGAGGGCCAACCATAGGGAGGAGGGAGAGGGCCAACCAAAACTAATGATGTATAAAAATGCTGAGAGAGAGAGAGAGAGAGAGAGAGAGAGAGAGAGAGAGAGAGAGCAGGCATGATGGTATTTGCCTTATAATCCCAGCACTGGGATCCAGGGGCAGGTGGATCTTCATGAGTTAGAGGAAAAGCTGAGCTACACAGTGAGTCCCACACCAGCTAGATGTACATAATAAAATCCTGTCTCAAAAAATGTATAAAAGTTGGGGCTGGAGAAACAGCTCATTGGTTAAAAGCACTTGCTGCTCTTTCTCCACACCCACATGGAGACTAACGAGCATCTGTAACTGCTTACAGGGGCTCCAGCCCCTCCTCTGATCTCCACAGGCACCAGGCATGCACACAGTGCACACACAGAGGCAGACGAAACACAAGTGTGCATAATAAAAAGGACCAAATCTTTTCTAAAATTAAGAAGATAATTGCAAAAGAGTTTGAACAAAGGTAAGCCACATGAGATGATCAAGCTACTCTCAGGAGCCATAAGTTACTGAATGAAAATCTGAGGGTCAGGGCTGAGCCACCTCCCCATGTGTTGGTCAGGAAGGCCCCTGAGCTTCCCTAAGCAATACTGGCAATTACAGCACACTGGGTGTCCACTGGAGTGAGACCCTCCTGCTGGAGACACCTCAGGCCTTGTCATGTCAGCCATAGCTGCTGTTGGTTTTGCTCATGGAAGCTTCTTCTGTTACAGTGATTGCCAGTGGCTATAGAGACTTAGAGCCAGCCCCCGTACTCAGAATAAATACCTGCTGAATGACCGACCACAAGTCGGAACCTGGAGAGACGGCTCAGCGGTTAAGAGCGCTGACTGCTCTTCCACAGGACCTGAGTTCAATTCCCAGCAACCACATGGTGGCTCACAACCATGTGTAATGGGTGCCCTCTTCTGGTGTGCCTGAGGACAGCGATAGTATACTTACATCTAACAAACAAATCTTTAAAAAAAGAAAAGAAAGAAAGAAATGAAATAAATGAAATGAAATGAAAGAGCCGGTGGGGAAGGACTGCGTCACTGAATTTCAGACATGGCGTAGCTGTGGCGCCCTTGGGCTTACACTACCTATGATTCCCTCCCTGCACAAGACTGGACCAGTTGCCTTCTCCTGGAAGGGAAGGGCTCATCGGCCCACTCCTCTCTGAAGATTTCTACAGATGTAATGGGGAGGGACACTTTCTTTAGTAGTGTGGCCACTAGTAAGGTGCCCATGCTCTGAAAACAACCTTTATGAAACTCACTTCCCGCTCCACCAGCATGCACGGAGAAGCAGGGCTATTTGAAAACACAGAGGGGGTTAGCAGCAGGGAGTGGGAGAGGGGTGCCACATTCTGGAAGCTGAACTCTTGACTTTCTGGTTGTGAGCCTAGCCTTTAATGGCTGAGCTACTTCTTCGGCCCTGAAATACATTCTGTACATGTATGAAAAGGTCATCATAAAACTAACAGTTATGTATAGTTAATACGCACTAATTAAAAAACACTTTTTTTTCTTCTCTTTTTTTTTTTCTTTTTTCTTTTTTTCGGAGCTGGGGACTGAACCCGGGCCTTGCGCTTGCTAGGCAAGCACTCTACCACTGAGCTAAATCCCCAACCCCTAAAAAACACTTTTAAGCTAGGCTTTGGTGCACTAGGGGAGCAGAGGCAGACGGATCTCTGAGTTCAGGGCCAGCCTGGTCTACAGAGTGAGTTCTAAGACAGCTAAACAGCAAGGCTGCAGCTAAGGTCAGAGTCTGACACTACCAGACAGCCCCAAGCTTGGTGCAAAATGGTGGACTCCCAGCTTCCTCTTCACTGGGGTTTCCTGGACCCCACACCTGCACCTGAGATTCCTGGAAGGCCTCCCCATGCTAATGAGGCATCTCAGTTCCTTAAGCCTCCGTGGTCTTTGCCTGGATATTCTCATCCTCTTCCCCAAAACTATATAAACCTTGGTTCACCCAGAATCAAGTGTATGTGTATACAAGTCCACTCAAATAAAGAAATACGCACATAGCTCTGAGCTGACCAGACTGCTTCATCCTTCCAGCCCAGTGTGCATCTGGACACACAGAGAGGGAGACAGAGGACTCAGACCCACAAGGGCTACACAGAGAAACCCTATCTCAACAAAGAAACAAAAACCCCGTTTTAAAGAAAGAGGTAGATGCTGTGCTAGGGTTTTTGGTGGATGCACGAGGGAAGAGCAACAGATGCTATGACTCCTTACAAAGTTGCACCACCTCTCTCTACCAGAAACACCAGACAGCCAAAACTGAGGGGCATCATCTACATAAAACTATCAAAAAGACGACTGAGGAACTATTCCAGAAGCCGTGAGACACGACTAACGTAATGATCAGGCGTGGAGGCTGAAGCAGGGGCTGCATAACAGGCCCTCTCTCACTCCACCCCCTTAAAAACATGACCACCAAATGCAAGGTCTGAGGCAACTGCTAGACAGGGTTAGACTCCAAAAAAGACAAGAACTGAAACTGCTCCCGAGTCCAGACTGCAGAGGGAACAGCAGTGCTGCACACATGTTAACTTCTCTGACGAGTCTGGGATTATATAAATCCTTGCTCTCACTCAGAAAGCAAGCACTGAAATCTAGGAGGGTAATGCCAACAGCCTTCGTTTAAGCAGCTCAGAAAAGTAAGAGCACATTCAGGAGTCTTGGGTGGCATGACGTTCAAAGCCGCTGAACCTGGAAGAATGGATTTTGCTCTCTCCCAGTTCTCAGTAGGCTTGGAATTACTTCAAAGATGGTTTAACTGTGTAAAACTACCTTAAACGTTTGGGTGCGATGTGAGACAGGGTTTGTGGTGTTTTCTCTGGGAGCTCAGCAGCCTTTAATTAGTTGAAACTTAATTTTGGGCCTCACAGATACCTTCGTCTGTTTCTCTCTTGTCCCCAGCATGCCTGTGTCCACTCGGCTAGCTTGGCAGCTCATCAGACTCGAGGTCACAAAAGAAATGTATTTCCTATAAAACACAGGCCAGATGAGCGTGCTAGCTCACACCTGTAATCCTAACGCTTCAGAGGCTGAGGCAGGAGGATTTCTTCAAGTCCAGTTCAAGCTTGGGTTATACAATGAGAAGACTCTATTTAAGAGAAAGACAGAGACAGTGAGACAGAGAAACAGAGAGGGCACACAGACGGACAAGACTGGACCTCAGGGTGCAATTCAGTGGCAGAGGCTTCCCTTACCAGTATCCCTGGGTTTGACGCCTATCACCATCAAAACAGCACAACACAATGCAAAACAAAAATCTGTCCACTTATTTCATCAGCAGTGCCCACGTGATCTCTCAAGTCTCTTCTGTTCCTCAGCCCTTGCTATTTTTAGCTGCACTGTTCTATTCTGAGGTATAACTTGGTCCAAAATGAGATCTCCCAAGTCTATTCTGTCCCCCAGCCCCTGCTATTTTCAGCTGCATCTTACATTTAGTTCTATTCTGAGGTAAAAACTCAATCCGAAATAAATACGAGAATTACTAATACATGGAAGCTGGCACGTTTAGGCCATGCAGCCTTCCTTCTGCTCATACATTGAGCACTAGGGGCTTCACAGGGGCTAACCACAGGGGCTTCAATGGCAGAAAACACCCCATAGGAACCCCAGGTCCCTGGCACTGTGTCCAGAGCCTATGACAGCCCACAGATGACACCCTGCGGCACCCAGGGCCATGATGATCCACTGGAGGTGACAGCAGCATTAATCACTGACCCCAAAAGGTCAAAACTGAGCATGCTTTAGATATTTATAGCAAGAACAATAAGTAAGATCTCAGCTTACTAATAAGAAATAAAACCGAGTTTATAAACCCGGGGAGAACTGTTTTGCTGTACCACTGCACAATGCTTCGTGTTTCAGCAACCAAAAATCTCACCCGCAGACCTTAAAACAAACAACTTTTACATATTGCCTTCACTGCTGACACTACCAGACTGAAGGGAGTACCAGCTAGGGGGAGACTGTAAGGGGAGCCAGCACATACAGAGTGGGCTGGGAGAGCCCTACTGCTTTGAGCATGTCTGGAAGTAAGCAACTTCCCAAATACAGGGCAACAAACTTCTCTAGAACGTTTATTTCCAAAAGAAGAATTAGCACAAATAAAGGATGTTTTTCCAGTCTGCATCACTGCTGGTTCCCGAGTACCAAAAGGAAAGACACATCAGTAGGAGATGGACTGTAACAAATTAGAAGACACCCCCACAAGGTTGTCAAGGAAACCAAACCAAGTATATTTTTCTACAGGAAAGAATAGCAAGAGAACATGCCACAGACTATTTGGTGACAAAGGACTACAATCCCTTGAAAAACATTTTAAGAGGCTAAATTTATTTGCAGGCTATTTATGAAGTACTTTGTCGGCAATGCCAGCAGGTATTCCCAAACCCCCAGGTTGGAGGGCTTGGCTGCCACCTTCCTAAAATTAGCTAAGCCTGACAGCATAAGCCACGCTTAAGGTCTCCTCTGAAAAAAAAATCAACGTCTTCCAAAAAGAAAAGAGCTATCTACCTCCCAAAAAAGAAGACTTTTTATTCAAAATGGAAGTCTTTTTTAAATGCATCGGTCAGTGCGTGTGTGTGTGTGTGTGTGTGTGTGTGTGTGTGTGTGTGTGTGTGTGTGTGTGTAACGCAAAGATGAGTGCATGCAAACCAAAGCAGGGGCTGGGCCTGGCTGTGCCATTCAGAGTGGAAAAGAGCAGAGTGGGAAGGGGGGCAGGGTGTCAAGTTGACAAGGCACGTGTAAACATCTCCACAAGTAGGTGCTTGGTACATCAGAAGAGAAAGGTAAAACGCCCATGAGTGCAAAGTATGAAGACAGGTGACAAGCACCATGGGGGTGGGGGGGAGCTCTCGTGAGGGGAGGGGGACCGGACCCTGAGCTCTCAGGTGCAAGACCTGCAGCGAAAGCATCTGCAGCAACATCCCCACGAGGTGCTGCCCACCCGGCAACCCCGCAGCCCCATGCCCTCAGCACCCCATCTTCTCAGAGCCCCATCCCTTAGCTCTCTATGCCCTCAGATTGAGCTCCATCCCCTCAGTTCCCCACCCCACCCCTAGACTGAGCCCTATCCCTCAAACTCCCCAAACCCTCAGACTGAGCTCTGTCCCTCAGCGCATCGTCCCTCCGCGCTCCTCCTGCCGTCTGACCCCGCGGGGAAATGGCTTCAGGACGCCCAGCGAAGCGTGAGTGGGCGCGGCTCTTACCCGGTGCCGCAGTCAACCACGCAGGGAGGCAGCGAGCCTGCCATGCTCGTCCACGAGGCGCTCGGTCCCCACCAGCCCCAGCGTGCACCGGGGACCCAGAGCCTAGCTGCCCGGTCGCTACCCGCGCCGCTCCCCACCCAGGAGCGGCCGGGAACCCAGAGGCTCCGCCTCGTGACGTCACTCTACAGTTGGCCAATCGGGGACGCGCACGCTCCGCCCCCTTGTCAGCCATCCTTACTGTTGGCAGCTAGGCTCTTTAGCCTGTGCATCCATCCTGCAGTGGAAGAGATTGGAGTCTATTTTTAACAAGCATAAGATGACTATGACCCCATTTGCGAGGCCTGAATTCTTTCTCTTCTCTCTTTTTTCAAATCGTAATTTCGTTTTGTTTTGTTTTCGAAGCAGGGTTTCTATGTGTAGCCCTTACTGTCCTGGAACTTGTTCTGTAGACCAGGCTAGCCCCACTTGTCTCTGCCTCGGTAATGCTGGGATCAAAGGTGTGTACCACCATTCTCGGCTTATCTAGTTGCAACTTTTTTGAGATCATTGGGTGTGTGTCTGTCTGTTGGTAGGTGCATGTATGTAAGAGCAGGTGCTCTTGGAAGCCAGAGGCTTGGGATCCCCTGCAGCTGAAGTTATAGACAGCAGTGAGTGGGCACCAGGAGTCCGAACTGGGTCCTCTGGAAGCTCAGCAAGTGCTCTTATTAGCTGAGCCATCTCTCTAGCCCCGCTTTCTCTTCTCTTAATTCTCACTTCAGTGTTCCCTTCATTCTCTACCCCAACAACCTCTTGGTTTTGTTTCTAACATTTAAAGCTAGTTTGAGTACTTATTTATAGATAAGCAACTCTGCTGAACTAGGTCTCCTAGGACAGGGCCTCATGCTTAACACATTTGGCGCTCTGATAGAAATCACCTGAATGTTGAATGAATGAGTAACCTTCACTGTAGAAAAAAATACTGACGACTTTCTATGATAGAACATTGCATAATGTATCCTGGGAGAAAATCAACAAATGCATAGTCTTAAGGAATAAATGCTGTGTGTTTAGTATCATTTGCTCCATGTATATTATTATATTGATCATGCTTTAACAGTGTGTCAAGTCAACAGGACCTAGAACACTTAGGTTAAATCAATACCACACCAACAGAACTAGGAAATATTTCCAATATCAAAGATAGGGTGATCACCCAGCATCGTTGAGGAAACCAAGACTAAAGAAGGGAACCGCCTACCTACTGGAAATCCCACTTGTGCCCTACACGTTAGCCTCTAAAGTTCTTGACTGATGCCTGAGGAACTTTCTAGAGATGTAGTAATTCACTTGGTCTTTTCTGGGACTTAAAGCATTGTGGGTTTTCCACAGATGAATTAGATTATTTGACCACTCGTAGGTAATTCTTTATCCTTTTTTCCTGCATGCAAGGGAGCAAATAATCCTAAACCTAAAACAATGTCCAGGGGAACTAAAGAGAGAATTTGAAGACAAATAAAGAGTGTGAACGCTCCCAAACGGGGCCCAGAACCAGACAAGACATCTTTCCTTCTGTGCATGTTATTAATGTCCTGCCCATTCCTATTGTCTGTCAGTCTGTCTGTTTTTGAAGCCTGGACCAAAGCAACAAAGTCCCTACTGCAGGCTGTTGGCATTGCCGTGTGTTTTAGCATCATTTCCTTGACGTATATTTACTACATTGACCATGTGCTTTAACCGTGTGTGGTTGATGACTGATAATGATGTCAAGTCAGCAGGACCTAGAACACCTGGGAACAAGCACACCCGTGAGGAGTTTGCACACTGTGCTAACTGAGAGAGGGAGACACACCCTAAATGTGGTTGAGGTCCCAGGGAAGTTGGAGAGAGAAGGTTGGTTGAGAACCAGCCTCCATCTCCCTCTGCTGCTGACTTCAGGCAGCACAGTGTGACCCCTTCTGTTGTCATAGCAACAGTGCAATGCTCAAGCTGTGAGCCGAAATAACACTTCCTTGACCGTGACTTTGCCAGGTGCTTTGTCAGAGCAACAGAAAGTGACTAATGTGAACAGTAAATAAGTCGTTCACAGGATCTGGCCCTAGAGTGGTGATTCCCGATGTTTCTAATGCAGCGAACCTTTAATACAGATCCTCCTCTTGCTAAGGCCCCCAACCATAAGATCAGATCGTTGCTACTCCATAGCTGTGATGTTGCTACTGTTATGAATGGTCCTGTGAATATCTGATACATGACCCCCATCAAAGGGGTCTCAGCCCACAGGTTGAGAACCGCTGCCTTAGAGTCTAGTCTAGCACCAGTGATCAGGTGACTGCAGTGCAAATGCTAGATACAGGAATGCAAGTGTCCAGAAAGCCGTTCCGGCACCCCTGGCCTTGACTATTAGATCAAGTAGATGTCTCCCAAAGCCATGGAGTCTGCGCTGAAACCCAGAGTATAGGGAGAGGAAGAATATGGGCTGTGTGTGCTTCTGTGAGAAGAGACAGACAAAGCCAGGACGGCCCCCCAGAACCCAAATGTCCCGTTCACTCCACCAGGAAGAAGCTTTAGAGAAACCTGAAGCTGACCAGTATAGAGTGTGCCTTGCCAGGGATCGTCCATTTTGCATGGGACTCACTGGGACTGACGGCCACTCAGTCACTGATAGGAGAAAGATTTCCTGGCTTCTGCAATTTCCTATAGACATCACTAGCCCTGAAGATTATCAAAGATGTTTTTGTGCTACAATTGTGCCTGTTTTCCCCTCACCTGGGAGGCTGGTGAGAAAGGATAAAACATCCAAAGCCATCCTAATCTGCAGGGTTAGGCCCTGTCTCAAAAACAATGCAAAAATTAAAAAAGATGTGGGCAGCCAGTAGAACACAAACATAGCTAGATGCCCTAGAATGAGCAAATTGTGTTTTCTCATTTGTAACTGAGACCCATCAGCAACTCCATGATGTCCTCGTGAGCCTATGCATTCTGTCCCAGAAGGCCCTGCGCCATGGCCTTGGTCCTCGGGCCTACCTAGCCTCATCACTTTCACCATGGTTACGGCAACTCCACGATGCAAAACTGTAGTGATAAATTCCCTTCTGAGAGGGACAGAGAGGAGACTCTGAAGAGGCCATGCTCCCAGCTGTCTCCCTTTTTGTTTCACTAGCCCAGTGAGCTTCAGCTTGCCTAAGCTACGACCCTTTAATACAGTTCCTCATGCTGCGGTGACCCCCAAACATTATATTGTCTTCATTGCTGTGATTTTGCTACTGTCAGGAGTCGTAATATAAGTGCCTGTGTTTCCTGAAGGTCTTAGGCGACCCCTGTGAAAGAGTCATTCAACCCCAGAGGGGTCACAACGTACAGGTTGAGAACCCCTGCACTGACCGATGCCGTTTTTCCTAGTGAATGGGCCAGAAGAAATCACCACAAATGGAGTGGCTTAATACATAAACCTTCACCATTCAAGAGGCCCAGAGGCCAGCGTCAAATGTAGATGGGGCTGTGTTCTCGGAAGACTGTAGGGGGTTCCGTTCTGTGCCTTTTGCCCACTACCAGGGGTTCCTTGGCTGGGCCTGTATCACTCTCATCTCTGCCTGTATCATCAATCATCTGCGTTTTCTGTGGATTTCTCCTCCTCCCTCCTTTCCTCTCCCCCTTCTATCTATCTGTGTGTGTGTGTGTGTGTGTGTGTGTGTGTGTGTAGATGTTCATGCACATGTATGTGCAAGAATGTAGAGGCCACATCTGGATCAACCTTAGGTGTCATTCCTCAGACACCCTTTTTTTTTTTTTTTTTTTTTTTTTTAGGCAGGGTTTCTCACTGGCCTGTAATTCATCAAGTAGGCTAGGCTGGCTGGCCAGTGAGCCCCAGGAATCTACCTGTCGTCACCTCCTAGCACTGAGATCACAAGTGCACGTGATACGTGAACTTTTCACAAAGGTTCTAAGACACGAACTCAAGTCCTCATGCTTGCACAGCAAGTATTTCCTGCACTCAGCCATCTCCCGGCCCCTGATCATCTCCCCTTCTAAGGAAGCTAGCTATGTTGAATCAATTACTGCACGTAGGCAAATATGTTCCAAATAAGATCACATTTACAGATTCCAAAACTTGAGACTGCAACCTGTCCTTTTAAGAGATGCTGGTCAGCTCATAATGACAGATACGGCAAAAGTAGACATCAGTGCCGTGGTGCCTGTTAAAGGTGACTGCTCTGTCTGGAGATGAGCCTCATGACCTTTGAAGCCTGTGGTAGCTAATACCTGCCTAGAGTGTGCTTTGATTTACAAGAAAGGGGGATAGCTGTGTTATAAAACACACTGTGTGTGTGGTGGTGGGGGTAACAAAGGAAGACAGCTGCCTGCAAACGCACCATTAGGACCCAACCACACTAGCTAGCATCCTGATCTCAGACTTCACCTTCTAGAACTGTTAGAGAATAAAGTTTTGTTGCTCAACAGGCAAGCCAGGGTATTCTGTCATGGCGTCCTGAGCAAATTAAATGGTGCTCAGAGCACCCTCTTGTCTTTCTTACATTGAAAGCTGGAGAAATCATGAGCCTCTACTTTGATCATGCCTGGGGCAAAATGCCCACATTCTGGAAGAAGTAAGCATCATTGTATCACCGAGGAGGTATGTACTCTCTGACACAGGCAAAACTCCTGCTACTAAATGCATACTAACCTAGAGTGCATTTCCCTGTGAGTGCTTGGCCTGCCTCCCTCGTTTGTAGCCTGAACCAAACTGGTAATGAGAGAAATATTTCAAGTAACTTTCATTTGCAGAAAAGTTATCTCTGTTTATGCTTCTCCCTGGCAAGGGCTTCCTTCACACTGACAGGAAAACAGCTCCTCTCTAAAATGGTGCATGGCCTCTGTGGTAGATGTCACACCTTACCTACCATCTTGTGTGCACCGGTCCCTCAAATGAGCTCTTGATAAACATCCTTCTGTGATGTGTATTTATGCATAGAAGACAGCAAGAATAAAACGACCAGTCTTGAAGATTGTCTAACTTGTGGAACTTAGCCCATGAGTAACTGAATAATGTGATCTTACTTCCTGTGCTTAACTAGCTGTGCAGGGCCACAAAAGAAAAGGAACACAAAAACCATAGGCTCACTTCAAAAACTGCCCACCCAGCAGCTCCATAAACCTTCCATCTCAGAGCTGTAGGCAGGATCCAGCTGGGTGTTCTCTGTTGCCATGAGGATGCAAAGAGAAAAGATGCCCAAAAAATTAGGACCCGGTTCCTTTGAAAGTATCTGGCATTCTCCTTTAAGAGGAAGGCCCTGTCACTGCTCTCAATGGACCTCCCTGCTGTCTTGGCAACGGCAGGAGAAAATGATCCAAGCCCGGATTGATTGGCTAAGTGTTCAGAGTGGTAAGAGAGTTGATAACAGAGCAGAGCCACAGACTTTAGGAAATACTCCAGAGATCTGAGCCTGTTCACAGCTTTGTCTCTGTCTCCGCTCTGGGCAGTTACTCTGGACTGCAGCCTGGTTCTCCACAGCCCCGTCTGAGTTTCTCTCTTCCCTAAGCTACCCAGCTGCAGACTCTCCCTCATTCAGTCCCCTCACCCCACTTCCTTTTCAGTCACCTCCATTGTTTCCTCCTCCTCTTCCTCCTCTTCCTTCACTGAAGAAAGGTCTCATGTAACCAGGCTAACTAGCATTGAACCCATGATGTGTGAGAAGATGACCTTGAACTCCTGATCCTCCAGCCTTTAAGCCACCTCCTGAGTGCTGGGATTACAGGAGTAGAACCAGGGATCAACCCCAGGGTTTTCTGCATGCTAGACAAGCCTGTCCCGGAGCTGAGCTGTCCTGGCCCTAGTCCTTGCCTCTGTTCCTACTGTCATTCTTGTTGTCTCCAGGCTTTTGCCTCCCTAAAGACATTTTTAGATAGATTGGACTGTTACAGCAGGCAGCATTACCAAACACAGAAAATTCATATAACATGTCAGTTTTCTTCCCCCAAACCTTCCACAATACATCCTGTTATATTATAGAATATAGTATAGAATTTGGTCCAAACCAGAAGTGTGGTACTCATGCTCATGTGACCTGGTGACTGGTAAGTTTCCATCCTATCTCACTTCAATTGTGACCCTGGACATGTCTGTGTAGACCAAGCCATACCCCACTTTCCAAACCCTCTGAACTGTCCTGCAGCCCCACGCCCTAGTCTAGAACCTTCTTCACCGACTTCATCCTCTTTGTCTTTCAAAAGCCTGTTGGAAGTTCACTCAGCCTTCCAACTTCATTTTAATTCATTCGACAAAACACTCTGAAGCCTCCTCATGCTCTCCTCAGCACCACTCACTGAGCCTGTACCTGTGTCAGCATCTGGAGGAGAGGTCTGAGGTCTGCACCTCGGTCAGCTACTCCGAGGTACCCTGTGCGTAGGGAGAGTCGGTTTACAACGGAATCTTCATTTACAAACCTCTTTCAGTGCATTTCACCTCCAATCTTGAGAGCATTCCCACAAGATCCCTACTTCGAATAGCTTTTTAATCAAATAAGAACACCAGGCACATCGTTTTAAAATTAGCATAGATTAAAATTTCATTTCATTCTGCTCCCCTGAGAAAACAAGAAAACACTGAACCCTTACAAAAATCAGCACCTGGTGCACACAGGTATCAGCCTGCCGTGTGGCACCAGCCCCTGCCTGATTCCAGATACACTTTGCTACTCTTGAGCTCTTGAATATTTTCTGTTTCCAGTAAGAAATGCCCATGAATTCCCACAAGGCAATCCCCTGTATGCTCTGTACTGAGCAGTATCCAACCGAAAAATTGCTTTGCCAATACGGAGTAAAACTGCTGAGCGGTGTAATTAGGCTCCAAGAGATCAGGACAGGGTGTGCTGCCAGAGGCCGAAGCCTGCGTTTCTTGCCATTGCTCAGTCACACAAGCAACAGGTTTGCATGAGTAAGCATCCTTCTCTTCTTTCTCTCTTCTTTCCTCTCTTTTTTCTTCTGTTTTCTTTGTTTGAGACAGCGTCTCACGATACAGTTCTGACTGGCCTGGAACTTGAATAGCATGGACCCTCAAACTTAAAGCAGTCTCCTGTCCCTTCCTCTCAAGTTCTTGGACTACAAACATGTGAGACCACACCCACATTTTTCTCTAGTGTGGACGCTAGGTAGAGTTTATTGTGAGGTAAGGTGGGGGTTACTCTCACAAAGGAGGATGGACGATAAAGAAAGACCGTTGGGACAAACAGTATCATGGATGAGAGGAGACAGTGGTCAGAGAGAACATTGTTCCCACCCCCTCTTTGCAGAGGTTCATTCTAGAATGTTTTAAGAAGTAGCACAGAGGCTGGGGAAATACCTCAATGGGTAAGGCATGAGGACCTGAGTTTGGATTCCCAGAACCTATGTATGTGTACACATACAGGGTACACATCTGTAATCTCAGTACTGGGGAGGTCCAGGGTACACATCTGTAATCTCTGTATGGGGGAGGTCTAGACAAAAGGATCCTAGAGGCCTCCTGAGTGCTGGAATTGAAGATGTGTCCACACCCAGTTTACAGAACATTCTTAATTCTGTATGTTTCCTGCTGTGATAATCATGAGTGTCCATTTGCATACATTTGAGTGTATTTGTGTGTGTCAATGTATATAGTGTGTTTGTGTATGTGTCTATCTATGCATTTCTGTGTGCTTCTTTCTGCCTGTGTATCTATAAGCTATTTGTATTTCTCTGTGTGTGTACCTGTGTGTCTCAGTACATCTGTATGGTCTCTATATCCAGTTCACGTGGTCTGGATAGGGTGCAAAGACTAGAGAGCCACAGGATGGGGCTCAGACAGAGGAGTATGCTGTCATAGGATTAACAAAGATATCTCCCAGGTATAAACAAAGATCTCTGAAACTGTTGGATTGAAAATGAGGGACATACAGGACAGAGAAGCATTTCTGAGAGGCACTGGAATGGTTCATCTGTGGCTCTGAAGTTGAACAGAGAGCAAGCACTATTCTGGTGCCCCACCCCCAGGGCCTACCTGACCCTGGCAAGCAGCGGGTTCTTCATCTCTGTCAATCCAGACAGAGAGAGATGCAGAAATGCCAACTGTCTTTTCTCAGTTCCTTGTACTTCCTCTCCCAGTCTTCCTCAGAGCTCTGCCAGCTTGCAGAACCTTGGCAGACCTCCCAATTTAATTATTCATTCTGTTATCCCCAGATTTTGTTTGTACTTTTCAGAGTTGGTGTCCCAGTTTCAGGCCGAGGTGGTCTGTGTCCCTTAGTCATCAGCTATGCAGAGCCTCACCTCCTGCCCCTGGATTGAGTGCCCTTTTCATATCCCACAGATGCATGCATAACCCAGAGTCGGTCTCCTAACAAGCATGACCTATCAGAGGCTACACGAGTTCCTTGTGTTTAAAAGTCCCTCTGTGTTATTTTTCAAAACAAAATCCCAAATGTTCAGTTTACCAAATGAAGAAGACTCAGGAACCAGATGCTATGGTGAAAGCCGCTAGCTCGGAGAGGCAGAGAAAGCACCCAGCCGACCTTCCTACTCCACTGGAATTCCAGAAGGAATGTGTCCTTCTCCACTCTGTCTCAAACACTCAAAGACCGTCCTTCCTCTGTCCTGGGTCTTCCGATGCTCACCCCGGTCAATGGTTGCTTGCTCCACCCCTTGACCTCCCGCTGGCTTTATTTACCTCTTGTTTACAGAGAGCTCTTGGATTAAAGGTGTGTGCTAGGACTGAGCCACACCACAACAAGGTTTTCCCAGTTCACATTCTTGAGGTTCACAATGTAATCGAATATCCTGCAATACCACTGTCTTAATTCTACAAACATTCTAGGACTTTTTTCACATGTTGGTAGAGGCAAGGGGGTGATCACATCAAAGAACAACTTCTGAAACTTGGTCCCCTCCTTCCATCGTGTGCTTTCCAGGGATCCAACTCAGATCACCAGGCTTAGCGGCAAGCACCCTTTACCCATTAAGTCACCTCAGGGGTCTCTTACAGAAGAAAAATTTCCCCAAGGAATGGAAAACAGCTACGGATGTATCTCAGTCGGTCCAGTCTTTGCCTGGGTGGCAAGAACCCCGTTTCCTCTCCAGCTCTGCACAAGAGAGACACGGAACTGAATACTTATATAGCCCCTGTCGTTGAGCGGCTGAGGCAGGAGGATTTCATGACTTCCAGGCTAGACAGTGAGACCCTAGAGAGAAAAAGAGAGAGAGAGAGGGCGGGGGGATCAGTGAAAGGGGAAAGAATCAATGAAGAAAATGGTCTAGTTGAAATTCTAGGCATGAGTAGTCAGCCCCAAAATACAGCAGCCTGAAAGGATGCTGTAAGATTGCTGGGCACAGTGGTCCATGCCTTTAATCCTGGTAATTGGGAGCCAGAAGTAGGCAAGATCTCTGAACTGGAGGCCAGCCTGGTCTACATAGTGAGTTCCACGACATCCAGGGCTATGCAAAGAAACCCTGTCTCGGAAAAGGGAAGAAAAAAAAAAGATTAACATCCCTCTGATACAGGTTTTGGAATTGCTCTGAACTTCTAGATTCCATTCTTTATAAACATAAACAGCCCTGGGAAGGTCAGGGGCTGCAAGGCATACACACCAAATTGTAAATTAATTGCTATTTCCTGAGCCAGTAAGTGAGGATGTGGGGTATGGGAGGCTGGGAGAGGGGATGTTTATTTTTTTAAGTTTGGGAAACTGCCAGTGGAGCTGAAAATTTAATTACTGCTGCAGGAGAGTAATTAAATTTTGGAAGCAGGAAACCTATAGCCCAGACGTTTAAGGCCGCTGAGGGGTTCCTGAGGAGAAAGCCCTGTGGGGCAATGGCTGGCACCTCATCTCCATCCTGCCTGTGGCTGCCAGGCGGCGATGCAGGCCAGTGTTGTAGCTATGCAGTCATAGTGGTTAGGGATAGCTCAGGGCATGGCCAAATGGTAGAGCGTGCATCAGGCCCCGAGTTCATACCCCGGCATCTACGTAAAGAGTAATAGCAGTTGTGGTCGCATAGCAGAATGCTGCTATACAGTATTACCCAGGGAGACTAATGAGGGGAATGGCCCCCAGAGACCAAAGACAGGATTCCCTCCAGGTCCAATTTAGTGGGCCAAGGGTGGGTTATCACTGGTGCACCAGGACTCACAAGCAACTGCTCCAGTAAAGAGCCCCACCCAGGTTAACTCTTTCATATCACCTGAGGACTAGAGGTCCAGGAGGATCCATGATGCTCCTGGGCTCTGTGAGCCAACCCTCTCCCACGAGCTGTGTGAACACACAGGCTCTGATTTAAGATGGCCATGGTACACCCCACATGGAGGAAACAGTTACAGGACAAATGTCTAAGACAGTATCTGTAGCCCAGGCTAGCCTCGGACTCCCTATAGGAACTTCTGATCCTCCTGCCTTCCACTTCCTCAGTGCTGGGATCATGGGCTGACGCCACAGCACCTTGGTTGTGCAGAGCTGGTTGTCATCGAAGTACTTCCTCATGCTAGGCATCCGCAGCCCCTGTGACTGGACACTTTCTCAGGCTGGAATGGCGTGTATCTGTGCACAGGCATGTATCCATACACGGTATTACAGGTACTATACAAGAGATCTACCATGTGAGTTTTAAATTTACCTATGGCTCCACTTGGTTCTTCATACGGTGACTTCATGCGGTCCTGTAGTCCCCCTGAGACTAGTGTTTATTTGGTTTTTACAGAGGAGGTAAACTTAGCGATCCATGTTGGATTCAGGATTTCAAGGTACCAGCAAGCCCCCACACAGGGCAGGCTCCCCAGACACCGTGGGGGCTTGTGCTGCTCAGAGCTGATCACTTGTTTGCAGTTCAGAGAAAAGCAAAGATTGTCAGCGAACGAGGTAACGCTGGGTGTCCCCGAGAGAGGCTCTGTACTGCTGAGTAGGGACTTGGAGCCAATGGACACGTTCATATTCTCTGTGCAGCTTCTCTGCTGAGCTTCCCTGGCCATGATTTTTGGGTCTTTTTGGCTATCCACTACATTCATCTGCAAAACCAGGGGCCGGGGTTGGGGGTGAGGGGCGAGGGGGCGGTGCTGACCTTGTAGACACGGCTGGACACTGAGCAGACATAAGGTGTGACTTTTCACAGCATGAATGATACCAGACACTCCTTGTCTGTCCTAGGGCTGGTGGCTGAGGTGCAGCACTGAAGTGAGCATTCGGTGACACAAAATAGTTAACAACAACAACAAATTAACATGAGTGTGGGATCAGGTGTATGATGGCACTCATTTGAAGTCCCAGCACTGAGGCAGGAGGATTACTAAAAGCTCCAGGTGAGTCTGGGCTACAAAGTGAGCCCCTACTGTACACAAATGTGCATGCGTTCACACCAACATGTAGAGTTGGGTCATGCCTTCTTCTGCTTCTCTCGAACCTCAGGAATTCTATTCTGAGATATTGAAAAGGATTTCCTCTAGGCACTCTACAACCAGAAATATCACCAAGAGAATTTTATTCAGCCTAGAGAAGAGCAGACTCCTCGCCGTAATCCAGTTACATTTATAGCTCCCATCGGGGTTATCTGCAGCTGACAAATTAGAAAACTGAAAGTTCCCAAACTAAAATGGATGGGTCAGTAAAATCAACCTCTCTCTCTCTCTCTCTCTCTCTCTCTCTCTCTCTCTCTCTCTCTCTCTCTCTCCCCCTACTTCCTCCTTCCTCCCTTCCTCCTCCCTCTCCTTCTCCTTCTCTCTCTCTCTCTCTCTCTCTCTCTCTCTCTCTCTCACACACACACACACACACACACACACACAGCATGTACAAAACATCTTATTTGGAATGTTTGCAATGTTAGAAAGTTCTGGAATACATGGACACAAACACAAGAAACAATAAGGTAATTAGAAATTGGTTCTAATTATTTGCTGGAGGCATTCATCTAAGGTTTTCCACAGAAGTGGGTGTGGTAGCCCATGTCTACAATCTCAGCACTCAGGAGGCAGAGGTTGGCCGTGGCCAACAGTAGGGAGGTGTATATCCTTCAGGTTCAGACAAAGTTGACTTTACAAACCTCCATCTCTCCATGACCCCACCCCTGGCCTTTGTCTGTGTGTGTGTGTGTGTGTGTGTGTGTGAGAGAGAGAGAGAGAGAGAGAGAGAGAGAGAGAGAGAGTCCCATAAAAGCCTAGAAGTTTCCAACACTCTAAAATTAAAACTAAATAACCAAGAGTCTGGGAAAATAACTCATGGGCAAAATGTTTGCTAGTCAAGGGTGAAAACCTGAGTTCAAATCCCTGCACCCATGTAAACGGCCGAATTCAGTGGTGTGCTCCCATAACTGACATATGTCATGCTTGACACAAGTTCCAGTCCAGCCTCATCTACAAGCAAGTTCCAGGTCAACCTAGACTTCATAGTGAGATTTTCTCTAAAGAAGGAAAAATCTGCTGGACAGTAGTGATGTACACCTTTAATCCCAGCATTTGGGAGACAGAGGCAGAAGGATCTCTGTGAATTCAAAGCCATCCTGGTCTGCAGCTGGAGTTCCAGGAAAACCAGGGCTACACAAAGAAATCCTGTCTTGAAAATAAAAAAAAAAGGGAAAATCTGAATTAATTAATTCCACTGTTAATTAAATCTGCCGCAGCAGTGCCCGAGGGTGAGGGTGCAAACGCTCTGCCTCTGACCTGTTATCTGGTACAAGGCAGCTAACCTCCAGTCAGATTTACTTAGAGTCAGCCCCTTCACAGAGGCACAGGAGGAAAGTGACCGCCAAACACATCCAACAGCCTCTGCTGTTTCCCACCCCCTCAGCTGTGCTCCCGGAGGCCAGGATGAACAGAAGAGGGGATACTCACTAACAGTGAGCTTGCCGATGCTCTGGGTGCGTGTGGGAATGTCTCGCGCACAGAGAAAAATAGTCAGGGGTGGGATTGTGGACACGTGGAAGATTGAGGCACACACTCGTGCCTTAATTTGTAAAGTCAGCTTTGTGTGACCCTGAAGGAGAGACTTTTTTGAGGTTGACCATGGTGCCAATTCATAGCCAAAGGAGAGCCATGTCCCTGAGAGGTTTCAGAACTGCCTTAAGATCAAAGGCAGGTAGGCAACAAGACAGGAATTGGAGCAGGACCCTCTGACTCCAAGCTTTGAACACTAATGCATGTTACACACAGGTAGTTAACTTAGTAGCTTTCTTGGGGATACCTTGCCATTCTCCCTGATTTCCTTTTGATACTGGTGAAATTACTGAAGCCCAGTGCAGCCTACAGGCTCACATCTGCCCTCCCAGCTACCTGGGAGGCTAAAGCAGACAGAGCACTTGAATCCAGCAGGTCAAGGCCAGCCTGAGCAACTCACCAAGATACTGTCCATAAAACTAAATAACCAAGGAGCTAAGGAGATGGCTCACGGACAGAGCATTTGCTAGTTAAGGGTAAAGACCTGAGTTCAGATCCTGAGCTCAGTAGTGTGCTCCTGTAACTGGCACTGGCAAAGCAGAGACAGACAGATCCTTGGGGCTTGCAGGTCAGAATCAGTGAGCTCCAGGTTCAGTGAGACACTGTGTCTCACAAAATAATGACTGAGGAAGACCCCCATTGTCAGCCTCTGGCCTCACCACACACATGCACACACAAAGATGGTACACATGTATACCACACATACAAACTAAACTAACAACCAAAAGCCATTAAGCAGAGTAATGGTACTCAGGTCAGCTTCAGGAATGAAGGAGCACCACACAGACACCAGGCTTCAAAGTGTCACCTCAGACTGCTTTCAAAAAACACTTTTGAGTTTCCACTGTATATTTATTTATACACAAATGTTTAAATCCCTGTGGTGGTTTGAACATGTTGGGGCAGGGGGTGGCACTATTTGGAGGCCTGGCCTTTATGGAGTAGGTGTGGCTTTGTTGGAGGAGTGTGCCACCTTGGTGTGGGCTTTAAGACCCTCATCCTAGCTGCCTGGAAGGCAGTCTCCTCCTGTCTGCCTCTCAGCTCCTCCAGCCCCACATCTGCCCAGACACTGCCATGCTATGGCCTTGATGATAGTGGACTGAGCCTCTGAACCTGTAAGCCAGACCCAATTGTAAGAGTTGCCTTGGTCATTGTGTCTCTTCACAGCAGTAAAACCCAAACTAAGACAGCCACATACAACATATACATAAGTGTATTACTACAGTACCAATATTCAAAAACATGAAAGAGATAAAATACTAAAGAATAAAACAATGACTGTTTTGAAATAATACGCATTGTATTTCACATATTAATAGACCAAAGATGCATTTGCTTTATGATTACCTTTCAGTAGTTCATGAGATCCGTATCTTAGGGAAACAGTTCTTCGAAGGTTGGTATCAAATTCAATTTGCCTTCTGACTTCTTGTCATTGACCAGACCAGATGGCTTAGCTGAAAAAGTTGTCACCAAGGAAGAGAAATAAGGTGCACATTACTGCATGCGAGACTCAAAAGCATTCTGCACTGGTGTTTACTGCCCCAGGTGTCCTACAGAGGCCTTTGTATAGATCACATACATTAACGCTGCAGTCACTTAGCCCTGTGCCCACACGCTGCTGAAAGGAAGGGGACATGCCAAGGGTCCCTTCTTGTGTTTCCAGAGCCCTTCCTGCCTTCAGCTCTGCTGTGGGGAAAGTGGGCCTGTGAGGGCCCTGACTCATGCTAAGCCCCACTAAACTCTCTCTCAGGGTGAGTATCAGCCTCATAATATGTTCTAAATACTGCACAGCCTATTGTGTTACTCAGAAGACAATGGCCACGTCTCACTGCAATGAGAAAGGCTCTGCAGTGTTCCACACCTCTAAAGCTAATCCTCACTCCGTCCTAGGGGAAGGCCAGACTTGCTGTGATAAAGGTTGCCCTTGATAAGCCAGCATTTCAGATTGATCGGTCACTTTTGAACATTTTCAAGGTTGTAGTGAAGTAGAATGGTTGAGAATCCCTGCTTCTGCCCTTTCCCATCTTCTACACATAGACATCAACCCTGCCTCTTCACTTCCCATAGCAAAGATCCTTCAGCATTTTACCTGAGGTGGCTCCTAGCATGAAGTCATATGGAGCTGCACCAGCAGACTTGTCAGAGGGAAGCATAGATTTCTTATGCTGACAAACAAAACAAAACAAACTCCTGGAGAGGTAGATGTTTAAGAAATGTCTTGTCCCCTGCCTGCACCGAAAGGAACCTCCTGCATCTCCTCCCTGCCGGTCAGCAGTAACCAAGGACCCCAGGTTTCTTCCCGTGTCCCTTTCATTTATAGTTTCTTCCTCTCCTTCTCCCCAACCCCATTCCCCCTCCCCTCCCCCTTCCCCTTTTCCCTTCCCCTCCCTCTCCCTTCCCCACTCCTTTCCTCTTCCTCTTCCTCTTCCCCTCCTCTCCCTTTCCCTCACCCCTTTCCTTCCCTCTCCTTCCTCCCTCTCCTCTCCCTTCCCCTCCTTCCTCTCTCCTCTCCCTCTCCCTTCCCCCTCCTTCCTCTCCCTCTCCTCTCCTTCTCCTCTCCCTCCCCCTCTTCTCCCTTCTCTCTTTTTCCTTCTTTGTTTTTGATACAAGGTTTCATATAACCTCGGCTAACCTCAAAACTCGCTTGAACTTCTGGTCCTCTTGTGTCCATTTACTGAGAGCTGAGATTACAGGGTTGTACGACCTCATTTGGTTCACACAGTGCTGGGAACCAAACCTGGGGCTTTGTGCTTGCCAGCGCGAACACAGTACCAATGGAGACACATTCCAGCCCTCAAGCATCTCCTTCTGCAAGGAAGACTGGCTGGTGTATAACCCACCAGTTCTCGTGGGGTGGGGGAACCATTACCTTAACTGATCATTTGTTAAAATAATCTGCTCGTGAAGATATTAAAAAGCAGCATGTGAATGAGATGTTCTTCCCCCTCCCCAACCCCCGCCCCCTTTCTTTGGCTCTCAGATCGGGAATGGAACCCAGAGCTTTGTACATGCTAAAGCAAGCACTCCAGCACTCAGCTATGGCCCCACTAATGTTCCCTGTTTCTTTTATTACACTGCCTCAGCTTTGCCTTCGAGGGAAATTCCTCATAATTTCAGACATCATTACATTTAATAAGCCTCAGAACATGTAACTATCACAGGATTGTGGATCCTTTTATAAGAGTGTCTAGAGGCAACCTGAAGGTACTTAATCATTGAAAATTATTTTTAAATTAATAGCTGTGGAAGGTTGTAAAATTCAAAATATGAAACTTAATACTCAACTAAATAAAAATATAGCATGTCTTTATTCTTTGTTCTTTGTAGCAATCCAGGCAGTCCTCTAGAAAAGAAAACTAAAACTAGCAACTCATGAGTACTGTCCTCACAGCTGTGCTAACGGATGCTTGACTGATGGCTGTCAGCATTGAGTAGATGAACAAATGGAAAACTCATAGACTCAATTAATTAGTGAACTATCTTTCAGGAGAGAAATAATATTCAACTAATATTCCTATATTTCCTACTGGAAGCAGATCCAGCCATTCCAAACACTTTTGAACATTTTCAAGGTTGTAGTGAAGTAGAATGGTTGAGAATCCCTGCTTCTGCCCTTTCCCATCTTCTACACATAGACATCAACCCTGCCTCTTCACTTCCCATAGCAAAGATCCTTCAGCATTTTACCTGAGGTGGCTCCTAGCATGAGGATATGGAGCTGCATATCTTAGCATATGGAGCTGCACCAGCAGACTTGTCAGAAGGAAGCATAGATTTCTTATGCTGACAAACAAAACAAAACAAACTCCTGGAGAGTTTGTTGATTTTAGTAGAGTTCTTAGAAAATTAATTTGTGGGGGATAAAAAGATACGTTATAACTGGAGAAAAAAATTAAAGACTTATTTACTCGTTTTACGTATGTGAGCACATTGCCACTCTCTTTAGACACACCAGAGGAGGGCATCAGATCCCAATACAGATGGTTGTGAGCCACCATGTGGTTGCTGGGAATTGAACTCAGGACCTCTGGAAGAGCAGGCAGTGCTCTTAACCACTGAGCCATCTCTCTAGCCCAACTGGAGAAAAAGTGTGTGGTATCACATGTCGTCAAAAGTCAGAGACTGACCAGGTCTCAGCAGGAGACACTTGTCATCGAGTCTGATGAACTGAGTTCATGCCCAGAGCTCACATGGTGGAAAAAGAACTGACTGCCACAAACCGTCATCTGACCGCCACACTCATGTTAACACACACACACACACACACACACACACACACACACACACACACACACTGACATGAGATACACATAATAAAGTTTTAATAATGATTTATCATAATGCATCATGCTGGGCATGGTGTCAGCCTGGGACACATGAGGTCCTGTCTTAGAGGGGAGAGAGAGAGAGAGTCAGAGGACGGCTTTCAGAAGTTGGGTCTTTCTTCGATTGTGACCCTAGAATCGAACTTAGAACATCAGGCTTGGCAGCAGGTGGTTTAACCCACTGAGGCCTCTTGCCAACTCCTGATGGGAACTTTTAAACTATCTTTCAAAAATTTCTTTTCCTTCCTTCCTTCCTTCCTTCCTTCCTTTCTTCCTTTCTTTCTTCCTTCCTTTCTTTCTTCCTCTCTTTCTTTCTTTCTTTCTTTCTTTCTTTCTTTCTCTCTTTCTCTTTCTTTCTTTCTTTTTCTCTGATGTATTCCAGACTGGCCTCTTAACTCCCTACATAATCAAGGATAACCAAGCCTCTGATCCTTCTGCCTCTACCTCTGAGTGCTAGGCTCACAGGCGTGTGCCACCATGCCTCGTTTATGCCATGGCTGGGGATTGGTCCCAGGGCTTCATGCACCCTAGGCAAGCACTCTACCAACTAAATTACATCCCTAGTCCCTTACACTCATGGCCAATGGTGCACAGTACTAAATATAAAGATTCTATTACTAATAACAACAAAACCTTCCCAGGCAGTGTGTCTAAGATGACAGAAATGATTGTATCTTGGCATGTCTGGGTCATTAACTGGAAAACTGGTGTTAGCCACGGCCTTTCATCCTGATTGCATCTTGTCGCATGCCAGAAAGAGGGAACAGTACCTTTGCTGTCGATATATCTTGGAGGTCATGAGGTTAAGTGGGGAGTGATGCTGGGCAGGCTTTGGAAACCAGCGGCGCACTTGTCAGCGCAAGCTTTGTCAGTGTGAGCTCCCATTGCTGGCGCTAATTACAGTGCACAAGAGAACAACCGCTCAGTAAGCAGCTGAGGTGACTGATTATTACACTGTAGCCAGCGCCACTGTGCAGGGAGCCCACTAGGGCACACAACCAGTCCGTGTTGTTTTTAGTACTGTTTCTCTTTAGTTATTTTGTATCTCTGTCATGCTTCAGGTCGTCTGTATTGTTTTTAGTACTGTTTCTCTTTAGTTATTTTGTATCTCTGTCACACTTCAGGTCGTCTGTATTGTTTTTAGTACTGTTTCTCTTTAATTATTTTGTATCTTTGTCACACTTCAGGTCGGTTGGTGCTTTGTGTGACTTTCTTGCAGGGAGATTTCTTATGTCTTTGTTTGCTTGTTTGTTTTGAGACAAGGCTTCTTGTATCCCAGATATTCCTCAAATTCACTACACAGTGAGTCAGCATGGTCTTGAGCTTGTGATCCTCCTCCCATCATCTCCCCAGTGGGACTATAGGCAGGAAACCACACCAAGTTTATGCAGTGCTAAAGATGGAGCCTCGCGTGTAGGCAGGCATTCTGCCCGCTGAATTCTATCTCCAGCCTCTGCTGTATCTTTTTGCTTTTTTGGTTTGTTTGTTTGTTTATTCATTTAAGAAGGTCTATACTATAGCCCAAGTTTGCCTGGAACTCACTCTATAGCCCAGGCTGGCCTAAACTTACCATCCTGTCTCCCTTTCCTGAATACTTAGGATTATAGACATTAGCCACCACACCCTACCATTGTGCTTTTCTGTTTGATATTAGGAGGGGCACATTGTGCCCTCGTGCCCATGTGGAGGTCAGAGGACAAATTTTAGGAGTTGGTTCTCTCCTTCCAGTGGACTCCACGGATCAAATTCAGGTCACTGGGCTTGCATGACAAGCGCTTTACCCCCACCCCCACCCTCCACCCCCTCGAGTCACCAACACCAAAATAAAAATCTTGATCTTGTTAAATTTCCAGAGGTAAGCGACTGAGGTAACACCATCTTGTTCTGGTTTGCCCTAACTTCATTTTGTGTCTGCTCAGGTGCTTTTTAGCTCCTAACCCCCTGGGCAGTTATGTCTACCTTGCAACATATCGAGGACTGTCCATGACTCTGACTATGGACCAGATGTATAGCCAAAATGTCTACTGAATATGTATAACCAGAACAGATGTTACCAGGCTCCCCTTTGGGTCACTTTGGGTTTTGTGGTGTTTTCATTTATAAACACTGTGGCCCTAAGCTTTGGGACAAGAGTTTTTTGTGGCAAGAACTTGCTTGTGGTTGCCCACCTAAATCAAGGACTCTCATTTGGCCATATGTGCATGGTAGTCTGTGACTTTCTTTCTTTCTTTCTTTCTTATTTAGTATATCTATTTGCTTTAATTTTAATAAATGATAAAATTACATGTATGTCAATTTTTTAAAAAAAGTTATGGTTGACTTCCAATAATTATTTTTATTTTATACAAGGAGCTATGTAAAAGTTTTTCAGGCGAAAGGGGCTGCACGTGGCCCAGATCCAGTGTAGGCTCCTTGAGGAAATAGACCTTGTATACTTAACTCATTTCATACCAGTCTTTGCTGGTGAAACTGAGATAAGAACAACATTGTCTCTCACTATGCACATGACTGGAGGACCACTTGGCCCACAAACTGGCCATGAATTCAAGGCTTTGAAGGTCCCGGTCAGCTCATTCAAGCAAGCTGGGAAAGTAGTGGTCTTTATTTAGTTTTCCCTTCCAGATTCTGGAAAACAAGGGCAAGAGAGGGCCAAAGGCTTGCGGGCTGCAAAAGCCAGGTGTGCCCATTTTACAAAACCTGACAGTGGGTGAACCAACCCCCACCCTCAGTGGGGCCGTGACAGTGCCTTGGAAGAACAGGATAGTAACAGCTGGCCAAACCTGAGAGCTGTTTTACATTAAAGCATTCCAGGACTGGTGACAGGACTGACTTGGGGTTGTGTCTCCCACCACTAACTACCCTTTTCTGGATGTTTGGTAGGGTGAACTCAGTTCCAGGCGGCTGTTCCCCCACCCCCACCCCAACACATCCACACCACCACCACCACCCCCTACCTCCCCGAGCTCTAACGTGCCAGGTAGCGAACGGGTTCCCGCAGCCCAGTGCCAGCGGTGGCTGCAGAGGTGGGGTGTCTCTGTGTCAGGCTGGGGACAGGAGTGGTGGGGTTTCGCGAGCGACAGGGAGCAGAAAACCTGAGAAGGACTCCCAAGCCGGAGTGCGCTCACCTGTATTGATAGAATTTGGAATACAAAGCCCACTCAGCGGGATTGCTCCCATAAGCTTCCAGCACTGCCCGCACCTCCTCCATGTTTACTTGTCCCCCGCGAAGAGCTCATGCCAGATGCGGATGAGGTCGGTCAGAATCTCCGGCTTCAGCAGTTAGGTCCGTTCCATCGCCTCTGGGCTGGGGTGCCTCTCTTCAGGCCAGCTGCGGCATCCGGGACCCCGAACGCCAGGGACTCACCATGGGACTAGGCGTCACCTGAGACCAGCCTTGACTGGTCAAGACCAAATCTCAGTCTGTAACTTTCTTACCTTGACTATAACAGAGTAAAATTTTTTTACTCTTAAATTTTTACATAAAATCTAAGTTCTTAGTGGCTTGAACAACAGGGGTGGCAGGGCACAAGAAAAGCAAACAGTCCTCAAGCATGGGAGGAACAGTGACAGACTAGTGCCAGCAAATAGACCAAAGACATCGTCATCCTAATGTCCAGGAGCATCTTTGTTCTTCAGGGTCTCTCTTCACCATCACACACTGTGTGTTTTCATCTCATATCCAATAGTTATTAACTCCTTAAGTTTATTTTCATTTATTAACACTTCCTGTGTGTTTTTTGTTTGTGTGTGTGTGTGTGTGTTTTTTTTTTTGTTTGTTTGTTTGTTTTTTTGTTTTTTTTTCCTAGAGCTGGGGACGGAACCTAGGGCCTTGCGCTTGCCCAGGCTGGCCTATTTGTGATTTAGCTAAAACTGATCTCGAATTTGTTATCTTCCTGCCTCTGCCTCCCCAGTTCTGAAATTCCTTGTTTGTGTGTTTGTTTCCTGGTGTGTGTGTGTGTGTGTGTGTGTGTGTGTGTGTGTGTGTGTGTGAGTGAGAGAGAGAGAGAGAGAGAGAGAGAGAGAGAGAGAGAGAGAGTGAGTTTTCTATGTAGCTCTGGCCATGCTAGAACTCACTGTCTAGACCTAGCTGGTCTCAAACTCAGAAATTTATCTATGTCTGTCTCCAAGTGTTAGGATTAAAGGTGAGGTTCTTTCCCTGCCTACCATGACTGTTCTATACCATACTGGGCATTAAACCCAGGATGAAGCTACTACTCCTGGTTTATGCAGAGCTGGGTATCGAACCCATGGTTTGGGCACTCTAAGCAAGCCCTCTACCAACTAAGCTGTATCCTCTAACCTATTTCTTTTATTTTTACGTTTTTGTTTGTATCTGTTTCTGGGTGAGTATATGGGCATATGTTAGGGTCAAGGCACATGACCAAACAAGAAGATAAGTGAAAGAGTATTCTGATTGGATGAGGGGAGGCACACAAGTATTGAATCCTGACTGGTGCACAGCACTGTGACTCACAGATATAATCCTAGCACTGCCCCTAGCTAGGGCAGGAAGACTGCTGCATGTTCAAGACCAGCCTGGTCCACATAGTGAGACCTTGTCCCAAAAAGCTGAAAGTTGGACTAGAGAGAGAGCTCAGTAGTTAGGAGTGCTACTTCCAGGGGATGCAAATTCATTTCCCAGGATCCACGTCAAGTGGCTCACAATTTCCACACTGTCGCTGTCTCTAGAAGAGCAGACAGTGCTCTAATGGCTGAGCCATCTCTCCAGCCTGGATCCTCTCTCCAGGGCATCTGTCACCTCTCTCTAAGAGCACCTGTGCTTACATGCACATACCCACACACATACATGTAATTAAAACAAATCTCAAAGCAAAGACATTGATTTGCATTCTCTAAGCAGCACAAATTGGTTCTGAAATTTAACTGATTTTTTAAAAATTCCTCTTGGTAGAAAAGGGGTGTGTGTGTGTGATTCGTTTTCAACAAGTTGTTTGTATCTAAGACCCTAAGAACTAAAGGCCTAATACATCTACACAGACAATTACCTTAAATCCGAAGGTCCTTGTACACTCCAGAAAGGGTGTCATTAGAATGAAAGGCCATGAGAGCCGTTGCACTGGGCAGGTGCTGATTGCCAGCAGGCACCAGGGCAGCCAGCAGGGTCTGATGACATCAGCACGAGGCTCACTGTGTGTCAGAATCGCATGAGGTCATCTCAAGCTAATCCCACGGGTGGCAGGAGAAAGGTGCCATTCAGGGCACCTCAACCACCAACAAAAGCCCTGGAAACCAAGGGCTTAATGAATCCAACCAACCAAGGAGGGCAGTGGTGGCTGTTCTGTGAAGGCTTCAATACTGAGGACCTGTCTACTGCTCACAGAGGCCCTAAGGCGACTTCTCCAAAAGTGATTCTGCAGTCATTAAAGAGCTTTCCACTCTCAGCTGCAGGCTGTTTCTCATTGCAGACACTAGGCAGTTGTTTCTGGGTTACTGGGGGGGTTTGCGGGTCATTGGAAATGTTCGTTATTGGGCTGTGAAAAATGTTAATGATATACCTCAAATTCTATTCAAGGGCAGATGTCCTCGTGTGTGTGTGTGTGTGTGTGTGTGTGTGTGTGTGTGTGACTATGCCTACCTCTATGGAAGAACTTGTGAAATTCGGTTGCATTTGCTTACCAAGCCATCCACCAGCTAAGCGTTCAAACTATCTCAGGTCCTGTTCACTTGCAAGGAGGGTTTCATAAACAAAGCCTAAACAGCTGGGAAACAGGGAGACCAAACATTGAGGGGTTTTTTGGGTTTTTTTGTTCGTTTGTTTGTTTGTTTTTTTTAAACTGATGTGGGCTCAGAAGCTACTGAAGTGGTTCTGACAGTCATTTCTATGATGGGTTAAAATTAAAACAGGAAGGCGAAAGTTAGCAATAGCAGAGGCCAGGGCTCGGCGTGAGACTCAGCAGAGTGTTTGCCAAGTAGGCACAGTGCCCTGAGTTTGATGCCCCAGCACCACATAAGCCAGATAAGGTAGTACACGTCCGATAGCCCTGCATGTGGAAGATCATGGGAAGAATAATAAACTCAAGTCCAATCTTTGCCACAGCTTGGGCTACAAGAGACCCTGCCTCAAGGGGAGAAGTGAGTGTGAACACTGAGCTATGAGCTGTAGGACACCATGGATTCATAAAGCATGGAGTTTTCAAAGACGGATTGGATGGATGGATGGATGGATGGATGGATGGATGGATGGATGGATGGATGGATGGATTGATTGATTGATGATTGATGATTTGGGTGTTTTTAATGGGTGTTTTGCCTACATGTGTGTCTGTCATCATATGTGTGCAGTGACTGGCTCAGAGCTCAGAGACCAGAGAGGGCATGAAGTACTCTTGAGCTGGAGTCACAGTGGTTGCGTGCAAACTACCACGAGGGTGAACTACCATAGGGTGAACTACCATAGGGTGAACTATCATGAGGGTGAACTACCATGAGGGTGAACTACCATGAGGGTGCCGGCAACCAAACCCAGGTCCTCTGGAAGGGAAGCTACCACTCCTGCAACCATGAAGGATGCTTTTCAGACAACCCACATTGCAGCGAGAAAAACAAGACACAATGAAGACTTTGCTTTTCAGCTTGTGTGTGTGGACTGAGAAGTGAATTATTAGAACCGTGGAGGTGGAGGGATGTTTGAGCTGGGGTTGAGGCCATGCTAGTCAAAGAGGCAGGGAGGGTAACTAGATAAAGGCCAAAGACAGAACCCATCCCACATGCCCAGTGTTAGCGACATGCTCTAATGGACAGAGTGAAGGGGACATGCTTCTGGTTAGAGACAGTCAAAGGACATGTTGGTGGACAATTCCAGGCAGGATTAGAAGGCAGGCAGCAGTGGGATGCACACTGGAGTGAGGTTTCTTTCACAGGCCTCCATTTTCTCAAGTGGGAGATGCATGAAGACACCACTAGTTCATGGGGCAGGTGGAGAGGGATGAGCAGAATCCATTCACAGTGCGGGATGCACACGGCTCCGCACACAGTCTTGTAAGCAGTGTGGCGGAGGGGATGGTAAGCGGGTGAACAGCAGGATAGGAACGCAGTAGAGGGCAAGGGGAAAACACAGTGAAGGTGACGAGAGCACGTGCTGTCTAAAGGCAGGGACAAGAGTTCAGGTCAAGGCCCACATCTAACTGCAGTTGGCATTGGACACTTTTGTGACTGACACCCGTGTTTGTCAGCAAGCAAGCTGAAGGCTTTACGATACATCCAGGGACAGGCATGCTTGACTTTAATCCCACTTACTCAGGTAGGAGAACTGCTACTGAGGTCAGCTTGATCCAAAATGAGCATAATCTCATCCAAGGACACACAGGAAGATTCTGTCTCAAAAAGGTACACAAATACATAATAAGATAGGCATATCCGGCAGCAAGAATAAAACTGGGAGCTGGTGGGACGGTTCAGCTGGTTCAACCCATGGAACCCAGAAGTTGTTTTTTGTTGCAACGTCACAACTGTAATCTTCCTACTGTTTTGAATCATAAATATAGATAATATGCAGGATGTCTGATATGCGAACCCTGTGACATATCTGATATGTCAACCCCCAAAGGGGTCGTGACTCACAGGTTAAGAACCACGGATGTAAGGCATTGCACACAGAATCACAGGGCTCTCAGCTTCAGTTATAAGACCTCAGGTCCTGCTCTCTCATCCAGCTGAGCAAGATGCCCAAAGGAAAGAAGGCCAAGGGGAAGAAGGTGGCCCCGGCTCCCACCATGGTCAAGAAATAGGAGGCCAAAAAGATGGTCAATCCTTTGTTGAGAAAAGGCCTAAGAACTTCGGCATTGGGCAGGACATCCAGCCCAAAAGAGATCTCACACGCTTCATCAAATGGTCCCACTTCTTCAAATGGCCCCGCTACATCAGGCTTCAGCGGCAAAGAGTCATCCTCTATAAGCCGCTCAAAGTACCTCCTGCCATCAACCAGTTCACCCAGGCCCTGGACAGGCAAACAGGTAAGGTTCTGTGACACAGCCAGTTTGAAGTTTCTGGAGCCTGAAACTGGTCCTGAGTTTGCCCTTAATGCAGTATACGGCTACATTAAAACAGTTATGTATAAAGATAAGTGGCAGGGAGGAGATTGAAGGGGGTCCCCATCCCTACACCGGAAACAAGGTGAAGTGGGGAAGCAAATGAGGAAAGTGTTGACCCCTGCATTCTCATCGGTGTACATACCACAACACGGTAGTTTGTGAGGGCTTTGTTGTGGAATCGGTATCTAGATGTAGAGCTCAATATGTAGACCAGGTAGGCTTTGAGATTGCTGCCTCTGTCTTCCGCATGCTAGGATTAAAGCTGTGTGCCACAGCTGTACCAGGGGTCGGGACCATTCATATAACAAGGGAGAATTGAGACTGCTTGCCAGGTAGACAGCCCCACACTCAGGAAGCAGCTAACCTGTGCTAAAAGAGTTAAAGCTTGGGGTCTAATTAAATGTTTCCCCAGCAACCCAGCTGCTTAAGCTCGCCCACAAGTACAGGCCAGAGACAAAGCAGGAGAAGAAGCAGAGGCTGCTGGCCCGCGCTGAGAAGAAAGCTGCTGGCAAAGGGGACGTCCCAACTAAGGGACCACCTGTCCTCCGAGCAGGGGTCAATACAGTCACCACCTTGGTGGAGAACAAGAAGGCTCAGCTGGTGGTGATTGCCCATGATGCAGACCGCATTGAGCTGGTGGTTTTCCTGCCTGCCCTTTGTTGAAAGATGGGGATGCCCTACTGCATCATCAAGGGAAAGGCCAGGCTGGGGCACCTGGTCCACAGGAAGACATGCACCACTGCTGCCTTCACACAGGTTAACTCGGAAGACAAGGGTGCTCTGGCTAAGCTGGTGGAAGCTATTAGGACCAATTATAATGACAGATATGACGAAATCCGCCGCCACTGGGGAGGCAACGTCATTTGCTCATCAACAGGTAAGACCTCACGTGTCTCAGGCTTAGCCCGAGAGTGACATTGGACAATTTAGATGAGGACGCTCCTGAGCCTGAGGCCAGCCTTGAACTCCCAATCCTCCTGCTTCTCTCTTCTGAGTGCTGGAGTTACAGCTGTGCTCAGCAGATTCAAGGTGCAGTGATGGGACCCAGGACTCCATGGGTGCCAAGTGAACACTTCGCCAACCGAGTGACACCCCCAGCACCCTCTCTGTCCCCAACCCATTTTGAATTGTTTAAATAACTGACACCTTAGATCCTTGTGCAGTCCTTAGAATGATTTAGGGGTGCACGTGACATTTTAAAGCCTGAAAAAAGAAATGTTTTCCTGAGGGGTGGCCGTTTCCCACTTGGTCTCTCACTCCTGTCTCCAGGCTGGTGAAGGCTGTGAGCTCTGGCACTGGATTTTAATCCTGGTCATGAAAAGTCAAGCATGCATTGCTTGAGACCCTGGAACCGATTTAATGATTAAACTTTGAAATCCATAGGGTTGTACAGTGGGTACATACATATAAGCATGAGGCAGGAGGATGTCGTTGAGTTTGAGGCCAAACAGCTAGGCTCTCACATCCACCCTTCTGGACAGCATCGACCTGAGACACTAGGAGGCAGTGTTGGCCAGCCATCTGTTCTTAAGGCATTGGGGAAGCATGAAAGGGATACTTCTTAATCATCCATACATTAGCTTTAGGAAGGCCTGTAAAAGAAAAATGCGAAGATACTTCTAATTGCCATCCTATAACCATTAAGCCCCGGGTCAAATTCTGGTCACATTGACTGAAAATGAGGTGAGTGAATGGCTGAAGAAAAGCTTGAGAGCTTTGATTAATTGATGAATGGATGGATGGATGGATGGATGGATGGATGGATGGATGGATGGATGGATGGATGGATGGATGGATGAATGGATGGATGGATGGATGGATCCAGGAGAACTCGGGAGACAATTCAACCTTGGCATCAGAATTCCTTGACGAGATGGTAGGCAGGGTTCTTCTGTCTGAGTTCTTTGGCCTGGGGCCTAGCAGCTTTTCTTTGCTGGCAGAAAGAAAACAGAAGTGAGAAGGAAGGTGCTGCTCTCCAGGTCCATCCATCTGAGATTAGAGCAGATCTTGGGAGCAGTTCTGGGCCACCAGCCACCAACCCTTTGGTCCTCACTTCTGGAGAAAACCAGGTCTTCTAGAGATGCCCCTGAGTTCCTAAGAGCCACAGAGAAGAGCTCCATCAGCCCCGCTAGTCTGTAGGATATGTGGGAAACTCATGTGTACACATATAACTAACTCTAAGGTGCCATGCTTTAGAAAGGAGCGTGATGTCAGTCTGAGCCACGGGATCTCCAGGTCAGTGGGGCAGAGTCTCCCTAAGACAAAAATAACCCAGCTGCCCCAAAGGGTGGTACCCGAGGCATTTCACACAGTTCCGGGGACCTTGGGTAAATTTTCGTATTTCTGTCTGAAGAGACAAGTTAGAATTACCTGTAATCTGTAATCCCAGCATGTCAGGGGCTGAGGCAGGAGGATGGCCTTGAGTTTGAGGCCAACATAGGAGAGGGGATTATAGCTAAAATGGCAAATTCAGCTCATTTAAGGATGTAGCTCAGGGCATCAGAATTCCAACCCACTGTCTTGGGGCTGTGTGCTGTTTGACATCTTAGCTATGCCCTCAGAGTCTGGATCAGACCCATCAAATGGGGTTAAAGTGTAGATGACACGAATCATCTGTACATAGCATTTACCATAGCAACAGGCATGTGAAGACGCTCACTAAACACTGTAAGACTCTCAGAGAGAATCTTCCCTCAGGAGGGAGATCCTCAAGCCCCAATGACCAGTCCGAGTCCACAGGCTGCAATCTGCAAGAGGATTTTTATTGATCAGGATACACAGGTACCTGTGGGCGTCCCAGTCAATTCGGAAGACTGGCGCGCCTAGCAGAACCAGGGACAGGCTTTTTATAGTGTTTTGGGGAGCAGAAGCAGGCTTACAGAAGCAGATGCATGGTTACAGAGATGTGATTGGTGGAGTAAATGAGGCATACGTGCACATTACCTATTTTGGCTATAATCATAACAGTGAGTTAGCAAAAAGTACATGGTGGTCAGGGCTTCCGGGGGGTCAGGGACTGTTTCTTTTTCCCTGCCAGGTGGCCCATGGAGCAATGCCCATATTTTAGTCTGGTTTCTGCATTTTGTTTTCTTTTATGGTCTGTTTCGTCTAAATGATGGGTCAGCTTGTCCCACAAAGCATGGACACATCTGAACTTTCCCAGGCTTATTTTAGTTCTGATTCTGTGTATCTAAAAACTTACTTTTTACTTCTATAGTTGAGGGCCTTGGGCTTGTACAATTCCCTTTCTGGGAGGGGGTCTTTCATTCCCCCATTTTCTTTTTGTCCTTGAGTGGAATCTTTCACTCAACTTGGTTAAGGTACCTCTGTTTTTTTTTTTTGTTGTTTCACCATCTGATACTGTTGTCTCAGCACAAAATTTTGAATGACTGAAAGTCTGTATCTCTTATTATTTCTGTCTGATCTGTATAGAAACAACATTCTTCTTTTAGTGTAGCACACAGACTCCTTCTTTAAGGAATATCAGGTCTAATCTTCTCTTATTTAGAAGGACTACCTCTGAGAGGGAGGTTAGGTATTCTTGGAGGTCAGCTAAAAAGTCTTTTTTACTCTTTTTATATCTGAGTCAATGGCAGTTCTGAATTCTCTATAAGCCTTGTATTGTAGGGCAACAGCAGATGTCCTTGTGCTGCCCTTGTAGCACCTAGATTCAACTCTCTTTTGTGTCTTATTAAGTCTTTAGCATCAGGATTCTAATCTGGACACTATCTGAATCTATACACCAAGGTCTTTTAGAACTTTTAAACTTATATAGGTTGTGATCCCTGAGGCACAGTCCCAAGAAGTGTTAGGAGTACTAACATATGCAATGTTATATCATTTGTAATAAAAATCAAGCCTATCCTTACACCTATTCCGAGGGAACCCAGGGCAAACAGGCAAACATGAAATTCTTGTTTCTAGAACACACTCCTCAAGTGAGCATTATAGCAACCTCCCAGTCACGTCTCTGATGTATCCACTTATCTGATGTGTAAGTCTAGGGAGCTTTTTGAAGATCTGAGTGTCCCTCTAGGTCCCAGCTCTCAGCCCCAACAGCTAGTACGCTGTTGGTGAGGGCTGAGAATTGACGGCTGTCAGGGTGGTCAGCAGCACCAGGTTCTTTCCAGCAAGGCTCGAGTGTCTGGGCTCAGTGTAGCTGTAGTCTCCGACCTCGAATTGATGACTGATGAGATGTCTCAGGGGTCCCCGGGGCATAGGCTGCTGTCAGCTGTGAGCAGATTTCTTTCTGTATCACCTGTAGGTCTTTTAGCCTGGCACACAAATCATTATTACTATGACATGTTGGTTCAGTAACATCATCTAATACAGTCAGAGGAGCTGAGGCCCCATATAAGATCTCAAAGGGGGTAAGGCTGAATCTGGAAGGGGCATTTCTTGCTCTGAAGAGAGCAAGAGGGAAGGAGTACCACTCAGCCTGCGCCAGTCTCTATGGTCAATTTGGTCAGGATCTCTTTTAGAGTTCTATTTATTCTCTCTATCTGTCCTGAACTTTGAGGTCTGTAGATGTAATATAATTTTTAATTGACCTCTAAATACCTGGCCACACCCTGGCTTACCTTGACAACAAAGGCAGGGCCATTGTCTGACCCAATTACCTTGGGCACTCTAAACAAGGAGAAGATTTCTTCCAGTATCTTCTTGATGATTGTAGAGGCCGTCTCTTGTTTGGTGGGGGAAAGCTTCTATTTATTTCTGAAAAGATATCTATAAACACTAGGAGACATTTGAAATCATATTTTCCTGGTTTTATCTCTGTGAAGTCCACTTCTCAGGCCGTTCCCCACGGACCCTCCTACCACAGTCAACTTTCCTGAAAACAGTTACCTTTTGGCATGGTATACATCAGTGTACTATCTGTTCCACGAGATACTTGAGACCTGTGACATAATATTTAGTTTTTGAAAACATCTGGATGAGTTTGCTTACCCCTAAGTGAGTCCATTGATGTATTTGTTTTACCATGGCCTCTGCCTGTAAAAATTGTAGCAGGATCTTCTTTCTCGTTGAGGTGTACCAGAGTCTCTTCCTCGGCCTGGCTGGGTCATGGAGGGCCCTTAACAGAGCCAGAATCTCTCTTTTTCTTGTCCTCAGATGTCAGCAGACCCCTCTGCTGATGGCTGTAGCAAAGGCATACCTGCTGTCCACATAAATGTTAAGTCTCTTTCTCAGCTCAAGGGCTTTGGTGAGGGGAGCAAGCTCTACCCTCTGAGTAGTGGTGTCTTCTGGTAGGGCCTGAGCCCAAATGACTCTGTTTCCATCTACCACTGTTACCCCAGCCCATCTTTTTTCTTCTTTAAGAAGCTGTTCTCATCTATGAACCAGATGACATCTACCCCCTCTGCTGGCTGGTCAGTCAGATCTTTATGCCACTCCTGTGCTTTAGTGAGCTCCTGCTGACAGTCATGAAGGGGGATCTAGGTCGGGGTCCAGGAGCAGGGTTGCAGGGTTTAGACTCGTAGGGGCAGTCTGGAATCACAAGGAACAAGTGGGATACCCGGCCCACGCCAAGGTCCACTGTTCTTCGGGTAGTCCATGAGTATTGTTTGTTGTCGGTAGTCCCCTGTACTCAAGGTCTTTTGCTGGACACTAGCCCATTTGGGCGTAGGAGCACAGAGTGTTGGGCCCCCGTATTCACAAAACAACTGGGCAGGCTTCTCTTCTATCTTTGTGCATAGCCAGCACTCTAGGACCAAGAGGCTTGCCTTCCGGGCCACTGGAGAGGCCCCTCTTGTTCTTCCTGGGGCAGTCCCTGACCCAGTGTCCTTTTTCCTTGTGATAGGCACACTGATCTTTAGCTAGGAATTCTCTTCTGTTGCCAGGTACTGTCTTCCTAGGTTTCCTAACTACTGTGGCCAGTATATGTTCCTCTCCTGTCTTTTATCCCTCTTTAGCTCTCTAGCTTCTTCTTCTTTTTGTCTCTTTTCTTCCTTAGCTTCCTGCTCTTTTTACCTTCTTTCCTCTTTCTCTTCCTCAGTCTCTCTCTCATCTGAACCACACTTTAACTTTACTTTTTCTGTAACTTACACTAACTCTCAGCAACTTAGCTTAACCCTTCAAACTTCTGTAACTTTTTCTCTATATCTGTTCCTTATCTTAGCCAGATTGATGGGGCATTTTCTAGCCCCTCAGAGACCCACCCTTGGAGCCTGGCGGCAGACCTGGAGCACTCCCTACCTTCAGGCGTATTGAAGTCAACAGTCAGGAGCCTTCTATCCATGTCTGGAACATTTTTTCTGTCCTCTAGTAGGATTCTGTCTTTCTTCAGTGGTAAAGAAGACCTGTAGATACTAAGCAGCTGACAAAAGAATTGTAACCAGTTTACCTGGGACTTTCAGGACCTTAGTAGCAGCCCTTTACCAAAGTGTCTCAGTGGGCTAAAGGCCCATGGAAAAGAAAACATTAATCCTGACCTTGGCCACAGCCAAAGCCTGAATTTTAAATTCTGACTGGCAAAACAAAACAAAGTTCTTCACAGTTTGTTGTAGATTCTTTTTGAAACTATTTTAGGGGCTTCTCTGTCCCCCCAACCTGGGGCATTTCGATCACAGGGGCAGGAACTGGCTGCTGTGGGGATAGGATCAAAGGCACTCTCCATGTCAATGATGACTAACAGGGAAGGTTATTTAATGTTGGAGATCAACTCCTCTCTTGGAATAGGGCCAGCAGATAAGGCAGGCTCCCTTAAAGAATTTCTCTTAATGAACACTCTCCTTCTGTGAGCAAGTGTTGAAGGTCTGGCCACTGAAGGCAGCAACTGGAATTATTTTTTTTCAGGGCCAAAAGTCTCATAAAACAACCACTAACTCTACGCTATCTTTTAGTTGTCAAAGCGTTAACCCTGGCAGGCCTCATCACCTTGAAACTCCTCTTACGCTGACTTGGCCTGAGCTGCGCCACTGCCCACGCGCAGCCTGCAGCTTGCTAGCAGGCCTGTATGCTCACCACCCTCAGCCCCTACATTTCTCTACTCTGTGTTGTCCCTTCCTTAGAAGCTGTGAATGTTTAAGCAACAGGGAGAAATTTTCTTCAAGATCTAAGGTAAAGCTTTCAGGCTCTTGTTAATGCCTGCTTCAGACGGGGGTCACTCACTAACCTGGAGTCCTTCATACACAACTGTTAATAGCAGCTAGACTGGACAAGGGGAGCAAAGGGAGGTGCATCTCTCCTTGGGGAGGAGGCTCAAGAGAGAAAGATAAAACTCCCTGGCAGAAAACAATTTTTCTCAAGCAAATTATTTCCAAGTTAAGCACCAAGAGGACCAAGTAAAACTCCTTGACAAACAAAGCAAACAGTTTCATGATTTCAAACACAGTCGTCAGTCCAAGATTTTAAACACAGTCATCTGTCCAAAGTCCAAAAACGAAACAAAAGCCAAAAAGACACTGGACAATACCACAGAAAACAAACCAGACAAACAAGACCAAGACAAAGCATCCTATAACCAATTTTCACAGATGTTCCAACAGTCAAACAAGCAACAGACAGACGCACCGCGCAGCTTCGGTGTCAAACTGAAACCAAAAATTCAGACGGAGGCACCGAGGGTCCGGATGCTTCAGTAGATCCGGCTCTCTCCTCTCTCCTCCAACCAAAAACCACGTATCCTTCCGATACATGCTGAGCCCCGAAAAACCGGGCTCCAAACACCCTTGGAACGTCTTCCAGGGCTGCGGGGGAGAAGTCCGAGCTCGTCAGCTCCTTCTCTGGCCCGCCCAAATACAAACGGTCTAGACCCAAGCCAAGTAACTAAGCATTTACAGAACAAGTCACAAAGCAAGACAAGACAGGACAAGACAAACACTGGCCAGCTTACCTCCCGGTGGGTGGTCGGTGGTCTCTGGGCAGAGGATCTCCGATCCCGGACGAGCCCCCATATGTAAGACTCTCAGAGAGAATCTTCCCTAAGGAGGGAGATCCTCAAGCCCCAATGACCAGTCCGAGTCCACAGGCTGCAATCTGCAAGAGGATTTTTATTGATCAGGATACACAGGTACCTGTGGGCGTCCCAGTCAATTCGGAAGACTGGCGCGCCTAGCAGAACCAGGGACAGGCTTTTTATAGTGTTTTGGGGAGCAGAAGCAGGCTTACAGAAGCAGATGCATGGTTACAGAGATGTGATTGGTGGAGTAAATGAGGCATACGTGCACATTACCTATTTTGGCTATAATCATAACAGTGAGTTAGCAAAAAGTACATGGTGGTCAGGGCTTCCGGGGGGTCAGGGACTGTTTCTTTTTCCCTGCCAGGTGGCCCATGGAGCAATGCCCATATTTTAGTCTGGTTTCTGCATTTTGTTTTCTTTTATGGTCTGTTTCGTCTAAATGATGGGTCAGCTTGTCCCACAAAGCATGGACACATCTGAACTTTCCCAGGCTTATTTTAGTTCTGATTCTGTGTATCTAAAAACTTACTTTTTACTTCTATAGTTGAGGGCCTTGGGCTTGTACAATTCCCTTTCTGGGAGGGGGTCTTTCAACACTAGTGTGACGTTGTGAGATCGAAGCTCAGAAAGCTCAGCAAGAGGCAACTCTAGAACGCACATCCAAAGGAGGCAACTGAGGCACTGACCTTCTGTTTGTGTACAGGTTGTTTGCGTGTTTTAGCTCATGCGTGCATGTATCTATGTGGGCGGTGCCCACAGGTCCTCTGGAGCTGGACTTCCAGGTGGCCTCGAGTGCTAATTCCAGGCCTCCGCAAGGTCCACTTAACCCTGGAGCCACCTCTCTGCATTCTGCATGCATTTTGATAAACCGGTTTAAATTCCCGTATCCCGAGTTATTCTGCTTTGATCCTTATGTCAAAACACAAATTATTTGATGAATACAAATCTCAAGGCAGCTGCATTTGCAGCACTCTGAGGAAGAAAGCTTAATTAATTGTGGTAGTTCAGTGATTCCAGTTAGTAGCTCATATGGGGAAAGACTTGATGTATCTATCTTTTTCGGTACAGAGTTTCAAACCCAGGACTTGCATATGCCACAAACACTGTACCTCTGAGGTACATGGCCAGTCTTGGTTTACTTTGTTTTTCCTTTTTTGTTTGTTTGGGTTTTTTTTTTCTTTTGGTCTTTTTTTTATTTTACAGTGAAGTTGCCTGTGTATATTCCTGTATGTATACGTTTGTGTGACTATACCTACATGTGTGTACAGGTGGATGCACCTGTTTGTGCTCAGAGGCCAAACAAGGGTGCTGAGTGTCCTCTCTCACTTTCTGCAGAGTCTCTGAACCTGGGAGTCTTCTAGGCTAAACAGGAAGCCAGCAAGCCCCACCTTCCTGCTGCCCTTGTGTCTCCATCCCCTCAGAGCAGACATTACAGTGTGTACAGAAACACCCAACCAGGTGGCCCTGACCTGGGGGACTGACCTCCCCTGGTTACAGTGTTCACAGGGACACTGGCTCTGTTTGTCATCTTCCCACCCTACTGGTCCCCTCTGCCTCCCCTACCTCCCTGCTCTATCCCTTGCTCCTCCTCCCCGCGACTTCTTTGGGATTTTTTGCTTTGTGTTTTGTTTTGTTTTTTGAGAAGTCTCTCTATATAACACATGGTGGTCCAGAACTCCCCATCCTCCTGACTCAGCCTCTGGAGCTTTGGTCTACAGCACAATAAGGTGCAGTAAAAGGGATGCCCTGATGTTACGGGCACCATCTTGCCAGCCAGTGGTTAGGAGTGCTTTTCAGGGAACTCGAGCTTTGGATAAGGATGAAATCATGACAAGACACCCCACTCTCTCAGATTCAGAGGTGCTGTCATGAGTGGCTTGTTCCTTTAGAGACGGGAGGGCAGGGAAGCACAGTGGATTTGCTCTGACCTGTTCCCTTCACTTGGATGCACAGACGCCTGCAATGGACCTAGTCATCAGGGCGGGGAGAGCCAGCAAGTCCGCCTTTGCTTTCGCTCCTGCCTCTGTTTTTAAATCATTTAGTTCCAAATCAATGTGGCAGAGGTTACCTTTACCATTTTAAAACATTTTTATTACTTCTCTAGAACTTCATTCAGCATAGTTCGTCATACTTGCCCATCCTTCTCCCTGGGAGATATTTTTGAGAAGCCTTATTCCTGCCCTGAAGGAATTGTCAGCCAAGGGAGAGAAGTAGGACGCGAGCCTGGGGCCTGGTTTCCCCTGGGCTACATCTCCTCAACAGGGAGGTTGGTCATCTTGCCTCCCTCTCTGCCCACAGAATCCAGAGTGAATTGCTCGGCCCTCGAATCTTCTGGACAAGCTACCTCCAAAATGCTGCCAGCTCTGGACAAGAAGTAAGTGACAACAAGACGCCTCAGTTGCGTGTCTCACCAGACTCCTCTAGGTGCTGTTACCCTGACCAGGCGGGCTGGCCTTGCCTGGTGCCATAACCTGCTAAACTTCAGGGCCTTTAGGCCACCCTACTGTGCCCACTCTGGCTGCCTCACTCTGGGCCAGCCACACAGCACTGTTCAACCTGAACCCCTGACTCAGCTCAATACTTCTCTGCATGTGAGTGCAAGTTCATTTGGATGGAGAAGGCTGGAGGACGACCTCAAGGTCATCGTGAAGAATAGGGTCCACTTCCCTTGGAACAGTCCCCCATTGTCCCAGAGCTCACCACTTAGGTCAGTCTGGCTAGCCAGGGTAAGGACTCAAGCAATGGGACTTTTCTGTACACGCCACCATGCCTGACTGGGTTTTGTTTTCTTTTTAGCAAGTTCTGGAGACCAAACTTGGGTCTTGGTATTTACAAGAAAGGCATTTTACCCACTGAGTCAGCCCATATCATGAGCAAGATGGTAGACGCACGTAGTTAATATAACAAAAGCTATTGTCCCTGGTCTCTATTTACATACTGTCTAGTGAACATCATGGGTTTCTAGGACTGTGTCTGGTCATCCTGAGTGAATGATGTCACTGAGTTCTGGTTGACAGGCACAGTCTTGGGATAGTGCAGATCCTGACTACGTTATTTTTTTCATGTCTAAAGGGCATTTTTACAACGCTCATTACATTCCAGCCCCTGGTCCTTAAGTGCCAATAAGGACCACGTACAAGAATTATTAACAGTTTCACAGCAATTTACAAATTCAAGCCCCAACAGGAAAAAGAGAAAGCGCACAATAAATATTCCAATAAATAAACAATAAATGCAGAAAAATAAACTAAGGCAATAAAACATAAGACAACAAAATAATATAGATTGCAGGACATTGGCCAATCCCAGTGGCACTTATGTATTTTTTTCCAAATTTATATTTCTCCAGGTTTGGTATACACCAAGCTGAAAAGCACACTCAGAAATAAAAGGTAATGAAATGACTTTCAAACAAAAGTGTTGTAAAGGGGGGCGTAGACAGGTTGAAGCTGTAGGACTCTGAGCTAAGCCAATCATAGTGAAGCATCACCCTAACTGGATCAGAGTCAAGTAGGAGCCTAGTCCTGGTCCAGGTATGGTTTTATTAATGAAAAGAGCAACTAAGAGTCCAGGGAGCCTCGTTAGCTTCCAGTGTTGTCCCTCAGCTCTGTCGACGCTAACGTTATGAAAAGCAAATGATGAATGTGAAACATCAGGAAGTCGGAGGAGCCTCCAGAGACGGCCATCTTGGGTCTAAGACCAAGGTACACAATCTCCTCAGGCAAAAATGGTAATTACGTGGTGGGGTAGAACCGAGAATCTGGAATATAGTATTCCTGACCTGGGGTGTCACCATGGAGACAAAGCATCTCCTGAAGAAGTTTTTCCAGTCACAGTTTGCACAGATGCATCAACTGGATTCACACATCGCCGTTTTGTTCCTTCTGCTGTGATAGCTTTAAGCTTCCTAACTTTATGGGTATAGATAATAGTGTCTGCTTTGAGTACACTGCTAAATATTGTTGGACTCTCAATCTGTCCTCCCAGAGCTTCATATCCCTAGTAATTTCATAATCCAGTGACTGTACTTGTGGCATGTGAAAGGAGAAAACAGTAGAAATGTCATGAGTGGCTCTCCTAGCCTTTCAGGGCAAGTCATCTTCATGTTTATTGTTATATGGTCACTTGAATCCAAAACATGATTCTCTTCAAAGGTTAAGCTAGAGACCTTTGACCTGTTTACCTGGCCTGAGAAATGAGTTGTCACTCTAGTAGCACTGTATATAGCCAAACAACCAGCTTCCACAGAACAAAAAGTAGAGTTCAAGGTGTCCATGGAGCACGCATAAAGACTCCGTCGCAAAGGTCTGCGAGTTGGGCTGCAAAGAACAATAGGGTCAGTTCTGACAAGTGGAGGGTGTTGGATAGAAGGTAGGTGGCCACAAAGGTGTTGACCTGAAGTGAGATGGTATGTTCCTCTGGGTAGTAGACATCCTCTGTATTAGGCCAACAAGTCCAAAGGAAAGTACTCCATTGTGTAGATGTACTACATTTTCTGTATCCATTCCTCTGTTGAAGGACATATGGCTTCTTTCCAGCTTCTGGCTATTATAAATAAGGCTGCTATGAACATAGTGGAGCATGTGTCCTGGTTATATCTTGGAGCATCTTTTGGGTATATGCCCAGAAGTATAGTTGGGTCAGCAGGTAGTGCTATTTCCACTTTTCTAAGGAAACTCAAGACTGATTTCCAGAGGAGTTGCACCTCTTGCAATCCCACCAATAATGGAAGATTGTTCTTTCTCCACGACCTTGCCAGCATCTGTTGTCACCTGAGCTTTTATCTTACACATTATGACTGGTGTGGGGTGGAATCTCAGGGTTGTTTTGATTTGCATTTCCCTGATGACTAAGGATGTTGAACATTTATTTAGGTCTTTTGTGGCCCTTCAATATTCCTCAGTTTACAATTCTTTGTTTAGCTCTGTACCCCATTTTTTCCGTCTTTATTAAATTGGGTATTTCTTATTTACATTTCTTTTTTTTTTTCTTTTCTTTTTTTTTTCTTTCCAGAGCTGAGGACCAAACCCAGGGCCTTGCACTTGCTAGGCAAGCGCTCTACCACTGAGCTAAATCCCCAACCCCTTTATTTACATTTCAAATGTTATTCCCTTTCCTGGTTTCCAGGCCAACATCCCCCTAATCCCTCTCCCTCCCCTTCTATATGGGTGTTCCCCTCCCCATCCTCCCCCCATTACCCTTCCCCTTGAGACATCCCGTTCACTGGGGGTACAACCATGGCAGGACCAAGGGCTTCCCCTTACACTGGTGCTCTTACTAGGATATTCATTGCTACCTATGAGGTTGGAGCCCAGGGTCAGTCCATGAATAGTCTTTGGATAGTGGCTTAGTCCCTGGAAGCTCTGGTTGGTTGACATTGTTGTTCATATGGAGTCTCAAGCCCCTTCAGCTCTTTCAGTCCTTTCTCTGATTCCTTCAACATTCTCAGTTCGCCTATGTATTTGCCGTATTCTGGCTGTGTCTCTCAGAGATCTACATCTGGTTCCTGTCAGCCTGCACTTCTTTGCTTCATCCACCTTATCTAGTTTGGTGGCTGTATATGTATGGGCCACATGTGGGGAAGGCTCTGAATGGGTGTTCCTTCTGCCTCTGTTCTAAACTTTGCCTCCCTATCCCCTCCTAAGGGTATTCTTGTTCCCCTTTTAAAGAAGGAGTGAACCATCCGCATTTTGGTCATCCTTCTTGAGTTTCATGCGTTCTGTGCATCTAGGGTAATTCAAGCATTTGGGCTAATATCCACTTATCAATGAGTGCATACCATGTGTGTTTTTCTGTGATTGGTTTACCTCACTCAGGATGATATTTTTCAGTTCCATCCATTTGCCTATGAATTTCATAAAGTCATTATTTTTGATAGCTGAGTAGTATTCCATTATGTAGATGTACCACATTTTCTGTATCCCTTCCTCTGTTGAAGGGCATCTGGGTTCTTTCCAGCTTCTGGTTATTATAAATAAGGCTGCTATAAACATAGTGGAATGTGTCTTTGTTGTATTTTGGAGCATCTTTTGGGTATATGCCTAAGAGAGGTATAGCTGGGTCCTCAGGTAGTGCAATGTCCAATTTTCTGAGGAACCTCCAGACTGATTTCCAGAATGGTTGTACCAGTCTGCAATTCCACCAACAATGGAGGAGTGTTCCTCTTTCTCCACATCCTCACCAGTATCTGCTGTAGCCAGAGTTTTTGATCTTAGCCATTCTCACTGGTGTGAGGTAGAATCTCAGGGTTGTTTTGATTTGCATTTCCCTTATGACTAAAGATGTTGATGTTGATTTCTTTAGTCGACATTCCTCAGCTGTGAATTCTTTGTTTAGCTCTGAACCCCATTTTTTAATAGGGTTATTTGTCTCCCAGCAGTCTAACTTCGTGAGTTCTTTGTATATTTTGGATATAAGCTCTCTATCAGTTGTAGGATTGGTAAAGATCTTTTCCCAATCTGTTGGTTGCCATTTTGTCCTAACAACAGTGTCCTTTGCCTTACAGAAGCTTTGTAGTTTTATGAGATCCCATTTGTCAATTCTTGATCTTAGAGCATAAGCCATTGGTGTTTTGTTCAGGAAATTTTCTCCAGTGCCCATATGTTCGAGATTCTTCCTCACTTTTCTTCTATTAGTTTGAGTGTATCTGGTTTGATGTGGAAGTCCTTGATCCACTTGGACTTAAGCTTTGTACAGGGCAATAAGCATGGATCAATCTGCATTCTTCTACATGTTGACCTCCAGTTGAACCAGCACCATTTGCTGAAAAAATGATATCTTTTTCCATTGGATGGTTTTGGCTCCTTTGTCAAAGATCAAGGACCATAGATGTGGGTTCATTTCTGGGTCTTCAATTCTGTTCCATTGGTCTATCTGTCTGTCTCTGTACCAATACCATGCAGTTTTTATCACTATTGCCCTATAATACTGCTTGAGTTCAGGGATAGTGATTCCCCCTGAAGTCCTTTTATTGTTGAGGATAGTTTTTAGCTATCCTGGGTTTTTTGTTATTCCAGATGACTTTGCAAATTGTTCTGACTAACTCTATGAAGAATTGGATTGGAATTTTGATGGGGATTGCATTGACTCTGTAGATTGCTTTTGGTAAGATGGCCATTTTTACTATATTGATCCTGCCAATCCACGAGCATGGGAGATCTTTCCATCTTCTGAGATCTTCAATTTCTCTCTTCAGAGGCTTGAAGTTCTTATCATACAGATCTTTCACTTGCTTGATTAAAGTCACATCGAGGTAGTTTATATTATTTGGGACTATTATGAAGGGTGTCGTTTCCCTGATTTCTTTCTCAGCTTGTTTCTCTTTTGTGTAGGGGAAGGCTACTGATTTATATGAGTTAATTTTGTACCCAACCACTTTGCTGAAGGTTGTACCCCATTTTTAATAGGTTTATTTGATTTTCTGGAGTCAAACATCTTGAGTGCTTTGTATATAGTGCATACTAGCCTTCTATTGGATGTAGGAATGCTAAAGATCTTCTCCCAATCTGTTGGTTGCTGTTTTGTCCTAATGACAGTGTCCTTTGCCTTATAGAAGCTTTGCAATTTTATGAAGTCCCATTTGTTGAGTCTTGATCTTAGAGCATAAGCCACTGGTGTTTTGTTCAGGAAATTTCCCCCAGTGCCCATGTGTTCGAGGCTCTTCCCCAACTTTTTCTTCTATTAGTTTGAGTGTATGTGATTTTATGTGGAAGTCCTTGATACACCTGGACTTGAACTTTGTACAGGGAGACAAGAATGGATCAATTTGCATTCTTCTGCATGCTGACCTCCAGTTGAACCAGCACCATTTGAACAAAATGCTATCTTTTTCCCCCCCACTGGATGGTTTTAGCTCCTTTGTCATACCTTGACATAGGTATGTTGGTTCATTTCTGAATTTTAATTCTATTCCATTGATCTACCTGCCTATCTCAGTACAAATACCATACAGTTTTTATCACTATTGATCTGTAATACAGCTTGAGGTCAGGGATGGTGATTCCCCAGAAGGTCTTTTATTGTTGAAGATAGTTTTCAGTTCTGGCTTTTTTGTTATTACAAATGAATTTGCAAATTGTTTTTTTAACTCTATGAAGAATTGAGTTGGAATTTTGATGGGGATTGCATTGAATCTGTAGATTGCTTTTGGCAATCTGACCATTTTTACTTTATTAATCCTGTTAATCCATGAGCATGGGAGAGCTTTCCATTTTGTTGTTGTAAAATTATATTAAAATGCTGTCTTTTATCCCCACTTGGTCGTTCCCAAGGTAGTCTTCACCTGGTCTTTCCCAAGGTAGTCTTCACCATGCCAGAAACACACATCCCAACTCTGCGGTGGCCCAGATCAGCTGCCGCACACTTTCTTACATTTAAATCATTACATGAAAGAACACACAACACAATAACCTCTGATCCAATTGATAAGATATAATTGCCCACCTAAACATTCAAAGCCCTGTACACATCCACCCCTTAGGAACATTCATAACAACCTGTAAATACACAGAGTGGAATCTTAACGTCAGCCTCCATGTTTTCTCTGTATCTCTCCTCCAGTCTCCTACCCTTCCCTCAAACTTTTCTCCCGCCCATCCTTCCTTCTCGTCCAATGACAGGCCTCATTCTATCTTGTACCTGCCTCACCTGTATGACATCATCCTACAATCTTCTGAGATCTTCTTCAATTTCTCTCTTCAGAGATTTGAAGTTCTTGTCATACAGATCTTTCACTTGCTTGGTTAGAGTCACACCGAGGTATTTTGTATTATTTGTCACTATTGTGAAGGGTGTTGTTCCCCAAATTTCTTTCCTTTGAGTAGAGGAAGGCTACTGATTTGTTTCAGTAAATTTTATATCCAGCCACTTTGCTGAAGTTGTTTATCAGCTCTAAGAGTTCTCTGGTGGAACTTTTGGGGTCACCTAAGTATAGTATCATATCATCTGCAAATAGTGATATTTTGACTTTTTCCTTTCCAATCTGTATCCCTTTGGCCTCCTTTTGTTGTCTGATTGCTCTGGCTAGAACTTTGAGTACTATATTGCATAGGTAGGTAGAGAGTGGGCAGCCTTGTCTAGTCCCTGATTTTAGTGGGATTGCTTCAAGTTTCTCTCCATTTAGTTTAATGTTAGCAACTGTTTTGCTGTATATGGCTTTTACTATGTTTAGGTATGGGCCTTGAATTCCTGATCTTTCCAAGACTTTTAACTTGAACGGGTGTTGAACTTTGTCAAATGCTTTCTCAGCATCTAATGAGATGATTGTGTGTGGTTTTTTTTTAGTTTGTTTATATAGTGGATTACAGTAATGGATTTCCATATATTCAACCATCCTTGCATCGCTGGGATGAAGCCTACTTGGTCATGATGGATGATCGTTTGATGTGTTCTTGGATTCAGTTTGTGAGAATTTTGAGTATTTTTGCATCGATATTCATAGGGGAAATTCATCTGAAGTTCTTTCTTTGTTGGGTCTTTGTGTAGTTTATGTATAACCATAATTGTGGCTTCATAGAAGGAATTGGGTAGTGTTCCTTCTGTTTCTATTTTGTGGAATACACTTGGACAGTATTGGTATTAGGTCTTCTATGAAGGTCTGATAGAATTCTGCACTAAACCCATCTAGTCCTGGGCTCTTTATGGTTGGGAGATTTTAATAACTGTTTCTATTTCATTAGGAGTTATGGAACAGTTTAGATGGTTTATGTGATCCTGATTTAACTTTGGTACCTGGTATCTGTCTAGAAAATTGTCCATTTCATCCAGATTTTTAAGTTTTGTTGAGTATAGGCTTTGTAGTAGGATCTGAAGAATTTTTGAATCTCCTCAGTTTCTGTTGTCATGTCTCCCTTTTTTTCCTGATTTTGTTAATTTGGATACTCTCTCTATGCCCTCTGGTTAGTCTGGCTAAGGGTTTCTCTATCTTGTTGATTTCCTCAAAGAACCAGCTTCTGGTTTTGTTAATTCTTTGTATAGTTCTTTTTGTTTCTACTTGGTTGATTTCAGTCCTGAGTTTGATTATTTCCTGCTGTCTACTCCACTTTGGTGTATTTGCTTCTGTTTCTTGTAGAGCAGGGGTGCTGTCAATTGCTAGTATATGCTCTCTCCAGTTTCCTTTTGGACGTACTCAGAGCTGTGAGTTTTCCTCTTAGCATTGCTTTCTTTGTGTCTCGTAAGTTTGGGTATGTTGTGCCTTCATTTTTATTAAATTCTAAAATGTCTTTTCTTTCTTTCTTCCTTGACCAAGTTATCATTGAGTAGAGCATTGTTCAGCTTCCATGTGTATGTGGGCTTTCTGTCGTTTTTGTTGTCATTGAAGACCAGCCTTAGTCCATGGTGATCTGATAGGATGCATGAGATTATTTCAATCCTCTTGTATCTGTTAAGGTCTGTTTTGTGACCAATTGTATGGTCAATTTTGGAGAAAGTACTATGAGTTGCTAAGAAGAAAGTATATTGTTTTGTTTTAGGATGAATTGTTCTATAGATGTCTGTTAAATCCATTTGGTTCATAATTCTGTTAGTTTCGCTGTGTCTCTGTTTAGTTTCTGTTTCCATGACCTGTCCATTGATTGCAGTAGGGTGTTGAAGTCTCCCACTATTATTGTGTGAGGTGCAATGTGTGCTTTGAGCTTTAGTAAGGTTTCTTTTATGAATATAGGTGCCCTTATGTTTGGAGCATAGATACTCAGAATTGAGAGTTCCTCTTGTTGCATTTTTCCTTTGTGAATATGAAGTGTCCTGCCTTATCTTTTTTGATGACTTTTGGTTGAAAGTCAATTTTATTGGATATTAGAATGACTACTCCAGCTTGTTTCTTGGGACCATTTGCTTGGAAAATTGTTTTACAGCTTTTTACTCTGAAGTAGTGTCTGTCTTTGTCACTGAGTTAGTGTTTCCTGTATGCAGCAAAATGCTGGGTCCTCTTTACATATTCAGTCTGTTAGTCTATGTCTTTTTGTTGGAGAATTGAGTCCATTGATGATGGGAGACATTAGGGACCAGTGATTGTTGTTTTCTGTTATTTTTGTTGATAGAGGTGGAACTATGTTTGTGTGGCCATCTTCTTTTGGGTTAGTTGAAATTACATTTTTTTTTTTTTGCTTTTTTGCTTTTTCTAGGGTGTAGTTTCCCTCTTTGAGTTTTCCATATATTATCCTTTTTAGGACTGGATTTGTAGAAAGATATTGTGTAAATTTGGTTTTGTCATGAAATACCTTGGGTTCTCCATCTATGTCAATTGAGTTTTGCTGGATATAGGAGCCTAGGCTGGCATTTGTGTTCTCTTACGATCTGTACGACATCTGCCCAGGATCTTCTGGCTTTCATAGTCTCTGTTGAGAAGTCTGGTGTAATTCTGATAGATCCGCCTTTATATGTTACTTGACCTTTCTCCCTTACTGCTTTTAATATTCTTTGTTTTGTGCATTTGCTGTTTTGACTATTATGTTGTGGAAGGAATTTCTTTTCTGGTCCAATCTATTTGGAGTTCTGTAGGCTTCTCGTATGTTTATGGGCATCTCTTTCTTTAGGTTTGGGAAGTTTTTTCTTCTATAATTTTGTTGAAGATATTTACTGACCTTTTAAGTTGGGAGTCTTCACTTTCTTATATACCTATTATCCTTAGGTCTGATCTTTTCATTGTGTCCTGAATTTCCTGGATGTTTTGTATTAGGAGCTTTTTGCATTTTGTATTTTCTTTAATGGTTGTGTCAATGTTTTCTATGGTATCTTCTACCCCTGCCCCTTCTATCTCTTGTATTCTGTTGGTGATGCTTGCATCTATGACTCCTGATCTCTTTCCTAGGGTTTCTATCTCCAGGGTTGTCTCCCTTTGTGATTACTTTATTGTTTCTATTTCCATTTGTATATCCTGGATGGTTTTGTTTAATTTGTGCACCTGTTTGGTTGTGTTTTCCTATAATTCTTTAAGGAATTTTTGTGTTTCCTCTTTAAGGGCTTCTTCTACCTGCTTACCTGTGTGGTCCTGTATCTCTTTAAGGGAGTTATTTATGTCCTTCTTAAAGTCCTCTAACCTGACCATGAAATGTGATTTTAAATCAGAATCTTGCTTTTCTGGTGTGTTGGGATATCCTGGGCTTGTTGTATTGGGGGGGACTGGGTTCTGATGATGCCAAGTGGCCTTGATTTCTGTTGCTTAGGTTCTTGTCCTTGCCTCTTGCCATCTGCTTATCTCTGGTGCTAGCTGTTCTGGCTGTCTTTGACAGTGGCTTGACCCTTGTATAAGCCTGTGTGTTAGCACTCCTGGAGACTGGCTTTCTCCCACCTGGAGCCCTCTAGACACAGGAACCGAGGAGCAGTCTGGGACAGGATCCTTCTAGTTTTTGCCTGTGCCCAGAGCTGACCCTGTGACACAGCTCTCTGTACCCAGACCCTGCTGAAGTGATGTTCTCCCCTGTGCTCTCAGTATATTCCACACCTCTGAGAATCCAGCGCTCTCTCTCTCTCTCTCGCTGTAAAATTATAAAAGAAAGCTTTCTTTTATCTAGCACTAGATCCGGCACCATAATGCCCCAAGGTATCTGGTAGATAATCTTCATCTCAGTCAGCAAAGCCTCTCATCTGCCCTGCTCCATCCCATATCACACTGTCCATGGCCTCTCTCTGAGCTTGGCAGCAATCTCTCTACCCATCCAGTTCCCAAGGCAGGTCACCACCATACCAGAAATATACATCCCAATTCCATGGTGGCCTAGTGTCTCTGGCTGCCACACACTCTCTTAAACTTGAATCACCACATGAAAGAACACACAACACAATAACCTCTGATCCAGTTGATAAGATATAATTGCTCACCTAGACATACAAAGCCCTGTACACATCCATCCCTTAAGGATATTCATAACAACCTGTAAATGTGCAGAGAGGAATCTTAACATCCTCCTCCATGTTCTCTCTGCTGCTCTTCCTGCTTGCATTCCGGTATCCTCCTCTTCACTCAAACTTTTCACCCACCTGTCCTTCCTTCTCATCCAATGATGGGCCTCATTCCATCTTGTACCTGCTTTCACCTGTATGACATCCTCCAATTCCCCACAGGATCTGGGTACAGAGAGCTGCGTCACAGGGTCAGCTCCAAGCATAGGCGAAAACTCTCGAAACCTTCCTTTAATGAAGGCTCAACTTCTCCTCTAGCCCACCAACCAGCAGAAGTAGTGGAAGAGAAAAGTTATTAGGATATGGGTGAAGTGGACCTGTTTAGCAATAGTTCTTTGGGGGCAAGCTGGATCTTTTTCTCAGCAGCTTCAGTCTAGTCCTCTAGGCAGGCAGACACCAGGCATGAACCAGGAGTTGTATAGTTCAATCCTTAAGAAACTGTTAGGCTCACCAATCAGCTTGAGGTAAGGGTGTGGAAGCATCAAGCTGCCATAGAAGCCTTGAGAGCACTTCTTAGGTGAGTTTCTCTCAACGTCAGTGTTAGCACAAATTGAGCTCAACGATGCTATGTAAGGTGAACGAATATATATATGCTTGTTGTTAGCAAAGAATAACAAGGCAGAGCAAACCAAACCAATGGTCAGTGCTCATCTCCCACTGTCTGTGGGGTTATATTTCTACTCCTTCACCAAGTGTTCTATCACAGTCTGCTCCAGCAACGCGTCCTTTCACCCATGTCTGCTTCAGGAAAACAGTGTTTCATGAATCAGCTTTAGCAACGCATCCTTTCACCTGTGTGCCCCAGCGAAACATCATTTGACATAATTTACTTTCCAAAGAAACCTCGTCAACTGATGATTATTTTAATAAATTTAGTTCCAGATGAAGGCCTGTAATGAGTTTGTGCTTAGTAGCCACTCCTTCAGATAAGGCATTAACAACCAGTGTTGGTTGTTTGGTAAGATTTCTGATGTCTGCTATATCTGCACTGATGTCTGGGAGAAGAGAAGATGTTATTCCAGCTCAAGTAGAGAGCCAGACAACGTAACTGTAGCAACATCACTTGTAAGGATTTTCCTACAGCAAACCTGTTTCCTAAGGAATAGGAGAAGACTGGGATTCTCCTAAATTCAATCTCAGACCAAAGTTCTTCAAGTGGGAGCCACAATTTGAGATTGAAGGTCACTGAAATCGTCAGGATCCTAGGTGTAATTTAAGGTTTGCAGGTAGGCACTGTCATGGGTGCTTTGGTAACCACTGAATTAAGGGAGTTGACAAACCCTGCCTTGTAGTGGGCTGTAAGGAATTTGTTCTAATCCCATCTTCCTCCATCAATGATGCACGGTGACAGGTGGCCTTCTGAGTCCACAGGATTTCCAAGTTATGGGGAAGACATATACCCATCAAACTGACATCCTCTGTGCAAAGTTCCTGTATGTAATATATTGAGTATGAGCTTATGGACCACAAAGTCTCCAATACCCCATTACTTTAACAATGGTAGTTGAAGAAAACTGTAGAAATAATAGGGAACTCCTGGGTGTGTATGTTTCCAAGGTTCCAGTGTGGAAAGATCCATATCTGTGATGTAAGTTTCTGTAGTCTGCCTTTTTTTTATGTGATACCTTGACACAAAGGAGTCAGAAATTTAGGGCATCCTCTAGTTGGAAGTTGCCTTATGTATCATCCACTCTTGGGTTGATGTAATCAATTTGGTAGCTGGAGTAAGTCCAGGCTGGAATTTCAACAGACTGGGAACCAATGCTCCATATTCTGGGAAGAAACAAGTGTGTAATGTTCCTGGTGTGCATGTCTGGAGGAGTTGCTGTTGCGTGTAATAATTAAAAAACAACCCACGGTATCACCGGCTACGCTCTAGTAACACAGTCTCCCCACCCTCATGATCCCCATGCTGCCACCGACCAACTCATGGTTCTCAGAACCGCTCATATTCCTAGTCATCTGCCCCCTGAGGCTAGCTATCACAGATCCCCACAACTCAATAAATCAAAATCTAAAGGCTTGTAACTTATCAGTCAGATTGATAACAGTAAATTCTCAAACAGAATGTTCACACAAAGAATTCAACACTCAATTGATAACGATACAAGCTGCCCACCTAGATTGAACAAATTACCCTACATTATTTTATGCTCTTCTATGATATCCATAGCCACCCTGGGCTATTTCAAGCCCCATGGATCAGGTTCATCCTCTTCTTCCTCCATTCTCTGTCCTTCTGTCCTCTCTGTTCCCTGTCCTGTCTCTGAAACTCAGCCCTGCCTTCAAGACACCTGCCCTTACCTGTGTATCAACAGCAATCCACAAATTGGGAAGTCTATTGTTTCATTGTTGTGGAGCGTATGCATGGTATCACAGCTCTAAATATTCTTCATCATTTTGCAAACAGATTGACTTTAAAAATGGTCAGTGTATCATTGATAATTAATGGAGTCCTCGTTCTCTTGGTTTATAATTCTCTTTTAAAATGTGTCAGTTAATGTAGTTGTCAGGTTACTCATCTTTTGACAGTGATATATAAAAAAAAGACTGATCAGTCAGTACATTACTCCATTGTCTCTTCCGCCACTTAGAGTTGTATTATTGGTGGTGTATTAAACCTCATACAGTGGTAACTCTGTTAAAGTTGGAGTCATTGATGGTCTCTAAGGCAATTTGAATAGATTTTTCCTCACAAGTCCAGTGTGAATTGGGTGATTGAATTGAGAAGCCATCCCATATGCAAGAGATGACATCAGTCAGCACATTTGCCCATACCCATTCCAGAGATTCTATTATGAATGTTGAGGCCCTTGGCATCAAAACTTATGGTGGCATATAGGCTACGTCTGTACAAAATACGGCTGGTTGTGCTGTAGCACAGTCTGAGTTCTGTAGAATACCATGCAGGCACGGAGTGTCCAGCTCTTTGCATGGGCTCTCCTCAGGTGGTGGGGCTTCAATAGATAAGAGGGATTGTGGCAGCAGGTCTATCAAGATCAATGGGATTCTGTGATGTTGTGTCTCCATTGCTGCAATGTCCAGTCAGGTGGACATGGCTCATTTTCTGCTTTCTATATCAAGTGGTTACTATATCCGACCATTTTACCATAGTAGGGTAGGTTGGGGAATTTAGACACACACAATATGATCACATTTGGCCCATTGAGTTGTAGGTATAGCCCAAATAGTAAATTTGGGCATTTGCATCCATATGGTAATGGTGTTGTATTCCAAAAGAGAAAATGTTGTCCTCATGGCGTTCTCCTATCAGTGTCTGGATCAAAGCAGAGTTCTACCAAACCATGGGTTTGAGTTCACAAGAGTTTGTTGTGGTTGACGTTGATATCTCCTCAGTCGAGTAACCAGGCTCCTCATTCTAGTCCCATATGGGTAATTGTATACATGTTCATTTTTTTTTAAAGATTTATTTATTTTATGTATGTGAGTACACTGCAGCTGTCTTCAGACACACCAGAAGAGGGCATTGATCTCATTACAGATGGTCGTGAGCCACCATGTGGTTGCTGGGAATTGAACTCAGGACCTCTGGAAAAGCAGCCAGTGCTCTTAACCACTGAGCCAACTCTCCAGCCCTACATTTTCATTCTTAATCCCAGGAGTTCTACTGTATTTGTGGTCAAACACAGGATTCATCTACCTTATGTATGGGGCAAAGAATGCTGAGAGGAATCTTGTGTTTACTGCTACTTCACAGTTAGACATGTCTTCCATGTCTGGCAGCAGCCCGTATTCTATTTTCTCCTCCACTGTAAGGTAAAAGGATGATTTAGGAGATACATCTCTCCAGTGGAAGCAGCTAGTACTACTGTGATATTTCTCCGAATCCATGTTAAATGGCATTTGAGTGAAATTGTTTCCTTAGACTTGGTGTTTTCAGCGTCTTCTTGATCATTGGTGACTATGACTCTCAAAACTGGTACAAAATGGGCATTAGCCTTTCTCCGTCCTGCACAATAGCTATACCAAGCTCCATCTCCTATTTTGTATACAAGCTGTATTCCCAATAGCTTCCCAGTGAGCATGTTGAGTATAGAATGCTGGCCTATGGGAGCGTTTGAATGAAAGCTGAGGGTCAGCCACAGGGCAGATCAAGGTGGTTTCTCTCCAGAAGTGCAGAGCACAACATTGCTCTTGGTCTCTGCTTACATACTGTCTAGTGGGCATCATGGGATTCTGGGTCGGTGTCTAGTTATCTTTAGTGAGAGATGTCACAGAGTTCTGGCTATCAGGTACAACCTTGGTGTAATAAGGATCCCGACTAAGCTACTCTTTACACTTCTAAAATGCATTTTTTAACTATGTTCATTATATCTTACCAGTGGTTTTCAGCCTTCCTAATGCTGTGACCCTTTAGTACAGTTCCACATGTAATTGTCTGTTTTCCAATGGTCTTGGGCAATCCCAGAGAAAGGGTCTGTCCACCTAAAAGGGTCCCAACCCACAGGTTGAGAACCACTACTCTTGGTGTCCTCTGGGTCCCCTACCTTGTTTCCGCTTTCAGCATGGTCGTGCCTGCACTCCTGCTGCGACATATGGTCATGCCACTCCAGGATCTGGAGGAAGAGAAAGACTAGGTCCATCCCGCCTGATGAGGTACCTGATTACTTTATTCTTGCACAAAGAGAATTTTGCTTCAGGGAACAAGGGACACATAAATGCTGGAAATGGGATGGCCCTGACACTCAGCTAATCTGGTGAGTGTTCCTTTCATCTCCATTGTTGAGGGCTGCCTCGGCAGCTTGTGGCTCTCCCATTCTTTCCCTTTATCCTCACTGGCCATCTGCCTTGCTCCCCAGTCATTTAGAAAGTACTTTAACAACATCTTTGCCAATAAATAAAAAATAAACAGAAAATGACATTACTCTTCCTAAAAGCCTACATCTTGTTCACCATGCTTATCTTACAGGGATGAAATTTTAATAGGCCCTGAGTCGCTCATCTTCTGAAAGTGGAAAAATGACCCTACAAGTGGGAACAACTGGAAAAACAACAAAATGTAAGAAAATTTTCTTTGGAGGGAATTATAAACAGTAAAAACCTACAAGGCTAAGCTGCAGAAATGGCTCAATGGGTAAAGTGCCTGCCACCCAAGACAGAGGACCTGACCCCCAAGAACCCTCAAAAAGTTACTGATCATGGTAACCCCAATACTGGAGAAATGGGCAGGAGTGCCATCCCTGGGGCTCACTGGCGAGCTAGCCCAGCTTAATCAGAGAGTTCCAAGCCATGTGAGAAATCCTGTTTTAAAAAACAACAAGGTGTATAGTGACCCAGGGACACTGGTGGCTGACCTCTGCCTGCATAAGCATATGCACACAGAATTGTAGCACTTAAGTCTGGGGTAGAAAGCATAAAAATGTCGGACTTTAGGGTCACCATTTTCCCAGAGTGTCTTGTAATTCCTACTGAGGTACCCCAAAGGTTGAAAAGATGAGTAGACAGCCTAGTGAGTGGATCCACAATGAAAGGAACCCTGAAAATTCCAAGCTTTTACATGGGCATTCAACCAATATTTAATTAATTTATTATTATGTATGCGTGCACAGTGGAGCTTGTACACACCACCGCTCACCTGCGAAGGTCAAAGGACAACTTTGTGGAGTCTGTTCTCACCTTCTTTCTTTGTGTAGGTTCCAGGGATCGAACTCTGGTTGCCAGACTTACTTGACAACCACCTGAGCCATCTCCCAGGCACAGTCATTACATGATAGGCACTGTTAGGCAGGGAATTCAGGGAAAAAAGGGCCCAGAGGGTTGTAGCACTTGGCTTAGAAAGCTCAGTAACAGTACTCAGTTTCTGTCATTTGCACCATGATTGTGTGACAAGCCTGCATTGCAGAAGAGTTTCCCTAGAGAGCCCCCCAAGGTGGTGGGAATGGAAGGCACCATTCAAAGGCCCCGGGAATACATCTCCAATAACGTGCTGTTTTCTCTCTAGCCATGAAGGACTGGAAAATTGCTGATGTAATATGAGGGTAGGAAACCATTGCCCTGTGGGATAGCAAGGGAGGCCATAGGCAATGGTTTTGCCATTCATTTGGCACAGTGGCAGGAAAGCACAGCCAGATCATTTGCTGAAATCACGCAAATGGCCTTTAGCCCAGTTGCTAATATAATCTTTGTTCCCCTCTGAAACCTCAGAAACCGGGCTTCTACCATCTGCATTCCTCAACCCGACTGTCTTCCAGGCTCCAACCAGAACAGCTCTTTAAGGGTTACTTACACTACTCAGCCATTTTTCTGGTTTTTCCACAGTTCTAAAGTCTTCCCCTTCTTCCAAAAGCAAGCTGGAATGAAGAATTTGTATTGGCTTATGGTTCCAGAGGGATAGGAGGCCATCACATGTGGAGCCCCACAGCCAAACATTAGCGAATCCTGTGGAAGAGGGGGAGGAAGGACTGCGGGAGCCAGCGAGGTAAAGGACAGCAAAAGAAAACCCATGGACGCAACAAACCTAGGCTCATAGGGGCTCACAGAGGCTGAATTGACAGTCGGGAAGCCCGTATGGGTCTGACCTATGTGATCTGTGTATGTGATAGAGTTGTGTAGCTTGGCGTTTCTGTAGGGGTCCTTACAGAGGAAGTGGGGGCTGTTGCAAACGCTTTTGTGTGCTTTGGGGATCTGTTTCCTCCTACTGGGTTGCCGCATCCAGCCTCAATATGAGGGGTGTTCTTAGTCTTATTGCACCTTTCTGTGCTTGTCAGCAAGTGTCAGGCACGGTGAAAGGAGCAGAAGCTGAAAGAACACATCTCAAGCACAAAGCAGAGAGTGAACCGGAAGTAGGGTGAGCCTAGAAACTGTCCGTTCCACCTCCAGTGACCCACTTTCTCCAGCAAAGCCAACCAAACCTTCTAACAACCCACCCCCACCAGCCCCACCAGCTGGGGACCATCAAACTAGCACAGTGACTAAACCGTGATCTCTGACCTTAAGAATACCAGATCTAGATCATTCATAAAGGAAAGAAGCCCATTTGGTTCCTGGTTCTAGATGTTGAACTCCCAAGACAGGACAGCCGCTTTGGCAAGAGTGTATGCTGCTCCATCCATAGTGGAAAAACTGAAGTCCAAGCAGACATCCTCCAACATGGCAGACAAGGTTCACTCACAGGTAAAATGACCTCACTTTACCCTCCCTCTCAGCACCTGATGCGGCCCAGCAGGAAGGCACTGATCCCTCCCAACTAGCTAGTCACCTTGTAAAGACCCACACTCCAAAGGCTTTCATCGGCTATTCACATTTCACCCCCACGCTGGCCTGAGCTGCTCAGAAGAGCAGTTTCCCTATTTTTCTCTTTTACAAGTTCTTTAACACTTTGTGCATGCGGGTGCATGCATGCCCACACACACACACACACACACACACACACACACACACACACACACACACACCCTTCACCCTTTCTTTCCAGGCTTCCTTACTTTTCTCTGTAGAGCTCCCCGTCCCTGTCATGTGGCTGACCTCCACACCAATTTAAAAGGCATGGCTTTCTCCTTCTCTACTCCCTCTTCTCCCTCAGCTCAGGAGCTGGGATTTTACTGTTTGCCTGCCCTATGGTTTTCTTTTAAATGCTAATAAGATTGCCCGTATGCTTCTGACAACAATATTAGTATATTAGTTACTCTTTTGTTACTCTGGTAAAACAACATGACCAAAAGCGACTTATGGGAGAAATCATTTATTTTGGCTTTTAGTTCCTGTAATGGGAACCCGCAATGGCAGAGGAGGTGTAGCAGCAGACTTCTGAAGTGGGAAGCAGAGAGATCACATCTTCAACTCCAAACACAAGGCAGAGAAATGGTGGGGCGAAACTGAGAGGGTAACACAACAAACTCTCAAACATGCCCCGCCCCCAGTGACGTACTTCCTCTGGCAAGGAAACCTCTTCAAACTGCTGCCAACCAGGGTCCAAATAGTGAGTTCAGATATGTGGGGGACATTTCTCATTCAAACTAGCGCAGCAAGTGTTTCCAAGCAGTGAGTGACAGTTGAGAGAAATTTCTAATCAGCACGGAACCTTCCGTAATACTCTCTGAGACTCCGGACAGTAAAGAAGATGCTCTCGAATTGCGGAAGGCTTCCGTGTCTCAGAATGAAGGTTTGGATGCATGCAAGACAAACAGTGCACCCAAAGCCTGGCGTACTGAGTGACTGCTTAATAATACATGCTGGGTATCTGATTTCAGGTGCCAGAAGTCAGGTTTTTAGTTAAGTGCCTGCCAAGAGGAACTTATGAAGGCCGTGGCATGGACCAAGGAACTCTCTAATCATCTATCTAAGCAATAGAAAGGAATAAAAGCAGCGTCAGGAAAATGGTTGTCGGGCCTCCACAGGTATGGTATGACCTGTGTTTCTCTTTTCCAGGCTTAAGGCCACTTCCTCTCTCCATGCCTGAATGGGTTTGTCTCCCACACAGTGACAGAGTGGTAACCTTACAGTGCTAAGAAGCCCAGTGTGGGTCAATCAGTCAATTGCAGTCTGACTGGTTCAGTGCAGAGGTCGAGACCAGTTAGAACAAATACAATAGCTATAGAATCCTTCAAATTACAAAGCAGTTTCACAGGGCACGTGACTCAAGGTGAGGCAGTGACTGTGAGGGAGGGGAGTGCTGAGACAGATGTGGAGCAGGATGCTGTGTGTGTACCTCAGGGTTTTCAGTCTTCTCTGAGCAAAATGCATCCTCAGTGCCTGACCCTGAATGCATTAATATGTGATAACTGTCCTTAGACCTGTGTCTCTCCACATACATGCCAAGATACTGAAGGGCTGTAGCTACTGGGCAAATACATGTAGGAGTGTTTTCCTGAAGTGGACACAGGTGAAAGACTAGGGCAGACTCATGAAGGAACATTTTGCTGAAGCAAACACAGGAGAAAGGATGTTCTGTTAAAAGAAAGCAGGCGAAAGGACACCTGATGAAGGATCCTTTGCTAACGACGTCCATGTATTGGTCCACCTTCCATCGTGCAGTTGAGCTGCATTTGTTAGGACTCCGAAGAGAAATGCACCGAACACTTCTAATGGTTCTTATGGTACACTGTGGCTTGTTGCACTTCCTTGCGGCTTCCTCAGACTCAGACTGATTGGCAAAGTGCTGTCAGCTGAGATCCGTGGACTGCATGTGATGTCTGGAGAGAGATGTTTGGGGTCTTCACTGATCTTTGCTTCCGTGAGAGAGGCACAGTTGAGAACTTTTCCTCCCTGGCCCCTCCTGCTGACTCAAGCTGAGGCTGAGGCCTGGCTGTCTCTGCTAGGTAGTGCCACCGCTGCTAATTCCTGTTTGCTGTCCCGACTCTACCAGACTGGACTGCGGTGTATCCGTGAGGTGTTTGCAAGTGGATCGAGCTGCTGCTGCTGCTGCTGCTGCTGCTGCTGCTGCTGCTGCTGCTGCTGCTGCTGACCTGTGAGCTGAACTGCTGATTTCCAGACAACACGGATGGGGGTTACGCCAAAGAACCTTTCTAAACAGGCCTATTTCTCCCGTATCCTTTCTTTCCAACTATCTCTGGTGGGTGGTGTGTTAAAAGGGAGGTTAAAGCAATTAAGAACCATCATTACAAATAAGTGTTTGAAGAAATTAAAGTTACAGCGCACTGCTTTAAGCAGTAGTGAGACTGACGACTGTCACTGCTCTCCTGGTGTTTCCAGTCCCACAATTCCAATGCAGGCCTGCCGTTTCCTTCTCAGTTTGCAGCTGACGACAGCCTTTGGAGGAACATTCTGGGTTGATGCCTGAGGACATTTAAAAATAGTACAGTGCTGAGCAGAAGCTAAATATATTGCCACAATTTCTACGTTGATCAATTATTTATCAATCTCAAATGCTAAGATCAAATGGGGGGAAGTTACCTATTTCAACTTGACAAGAGGTCAGAGGAGACCAGAGCAACTGAACTTCCAAGCCTAAAGTGAGTTAAATGGGTAAAAATGAGTCCTTTGCCACCAGTGGTTAGAAATGTATAATGTATCGGGATTTTATAATTTATATGGAACACTCTAGTCATTTATCAGGAGCATCGTCTGGGGTCTCCAACACAGCTGTAATCATACTGTGGTCTTTCACATGTGTGCCAACTCCTGTCGAGTACAGAGGATGAAAGGCACTGCATTACTACTCCACACAGCACCTTTATATCCTTAAACTCCCTGTATTGGATACACTCTATTGGACAGGTTACTATTTTTTGTTTTGCTGGGTGCTTTTAAACCTTCATTTATTTTCTTATTCTAAAAAAAAAAAAATAGGCTGGAGTTACAGGCAGTTATGAGCGTCTCCCATGTGGGTGCTGGGAACTGAACTCAGGTCCTCTGCAAAAGCAATATTCAATGTTAAGCGCTGAGTCATCTTCCAGTTTTTCCTTTCCATCGCTCAGGCTGGCCATGGAATCACTATGCATCCAGGAATAACCTTGAATTGCTGGTTTCCTCTGGTGTCTTGTCAGCATGCTCAAATTCCAGGATTCTAGGTGAGTGTGATGCAGATGCTCTATGTGTATTCTTGGCTTTTCAAGGCAGGGCACTATAACAAAGGCTGCCTCCCTGTCTTTAGCTGTGGGTAGCCTCCTCCTCTTACCTCTGCATCCCTAGGCTGGAATTCATGTTCCTCATGTGTACACATCCTAACAGACTTCATTGTTCATGTGTGTGACACACATGGGGGAGCAAGTGTACATGTGGGCCCGAGGCTGTTGATGAGAGCAATCCTTCAGTGATCTTCTACCTTATTTACTGAGGTAGGATCTCAATCAAACCCAAACGCTTCCGATTGAGGGATGTTATGGGGCTTCAGAGATGGCTCAGTGCTTAAAAGTATTAGCCGCTCTTGCAGAAGACCCAGGTTCTATTCCTAGCACCTGCATGGAGGTCACAACCATCTGTAACTGCAGTCCCAGAGGATTCACTGTCCTCTTCTGGCCTCAGGATACACATACATACATAAAGATAAAGTGCCCATACATGTAAAATGAAAATAAAGATTAAAAATTAAAAATAAATAAATATTAAAAGCAAATTATATTCAAAGAAAAACTTAGAAAACAGCTCAAAGCACTGCCGGGTATCAGGCACCCAGTTTCATATATTAACATCTTTGTATGGTCTGTTTGTTGCATTTAATATGCAAATATTAATACTTTTTCCTTGGACCAAGTCTTACTAAGTAGCCCAAGCTGATGAGGCTCCTGCCTCAGCCCACTGTGTGCACTGCCACACCTACTCATCTGTTCTGAAAGTCTGGTCTTTATTCTGACTCCTTTGGTTTTTCTCCTAATGTCTCCAGGTCTGTTACAGGATCTAGCCAGGAACTCATGCTCAGTTGTGTTATACTCCTTCTCCGTCGTCTCTCGCTGTGACTTATGCAAAGACCTTCCTCAATTGTTTTGGTTTTGTTTGTTTTGAGGTAGGTTTTGTTCAGACTGAGCTGCTATTTGCATTGTAGCTAGAGTGGGCTCAAGAGTCAAGTGGAGAATCCTGGGGTTAAGGAGTACTCTATTCCTGGTTAGATTTCCCTTTACAGAGAGTTTTCACGACCGTGTCAGGCAGTTTGTAGGATGGCCCTGGGATTTGCCTGAAGTTTTATTTTTTTTTTTCTCATGATTAGATTGGGGTCATGGGTATAGAAAAGCAGCCCAGAGAGGTTAGGCCAAAGCTCCAGACCATCTTATTCAGACATCAGCGTGGTTTACTGTTGTGACACCTTGTGTAAACCTGGTGATAAGCTTTTCAGGCATGGTGGTTTAAGTGAGATGTCCCCCAAGGGCTCTGTCCCCCATTGGTGGTGCTGTTTAAGGATATGATGAAACCTTTAGTTCATGCAGTGCTTTGCTAGAGGAAGTAAGCCAATAAAACAGGCTTTGAAGGATCTGGCCTTGTTCCATCCACTTCCTGCGCCCTCTATGGATGGATGCTTCCTGTATGGATAAAAATGTGATCATCCAACCTCCACCTGCCACGTAATGTCTTCCCCAGCGGGACATACACTCTGTCTATTACCTTAAGTCAATCTCTGTCTTCTATAAAATGCCTTTGGTCAGCGTGGGGTTTTGTTTTGTTTTTAGCATCAGAATGGTAACTAGCACACCAGGTTTCCTCTGTAATGTTTCTTTCTTCTTCATTCATTCTGCACTGAATTTTCTGGAAGTCATGATGTGTACCCGACACAGGAGGAAAAGGTAGCCACTCTCCATGGTGAGAATCCAGGTGAACTGTCTGAAAGCCTTCAGTGTGAAGATTTGTCTATCGCCCCCGATTATTCATTAGTCATTCATTTCCATGGATCAGTATGATACCAGGTATATTTATTTTACCCTTTGAGCTATAATCTAGCGCGCTCATGCTGATCAATCAAGCAGGCTTTGGCACTTGGGGCCATGTCAGTTGACTCTGTGTGCTGATGCTATACCTCCATCCATGTGAGGCTTTGGTGGTTGTGTTGTTTTAAGCACTTCATTGCATCTTATCACCAGAAGATCCATTTGTATATTTCCTGGCATAGTCTGTAAATCACAAAGACTGACTTCATCTTTGTCATATACATACATCATGATATAAACAAAAACAAAAAAAAACTTCCTGAATCACCGTTCTGAGGCCTGCCAATGAATTGTTAAAGAGGAAGTGAGACTTTAGCTCAGGGGAAGCTGGGCCCTCCATTGGCCTTCAGGCCCAGTTACAGCATATGCAAGCAGGCAGACAAGGAGAATGACCATATGGCATGTGCGCGTGTGTATCGAGGGTTTCGTTTTGCTTTTGAGACAAGATCTTACGAAGTAGCCCTGGCTGAGCTGGCACTCACAGAGACCCACCTGCCTCTGCTTCATGAGTACCCAGCCTGAACCTTTTCATATTGTACATATCTATTGGTACATTGCGCTATGCCCTGTAACGTGCAGAGTCATTATAAATTAAAAACAAAACATGTATGTGTGTATGTATTATATATTTTTAAATTATATGCATCTATTGATTTGTTTATGTATGTGTGTTTGCGGGCCTATGTAAATGCGTGTACGTGAGGGTGAGCTTCAGAGATCAAATTTGGTTCTTTGGGAGCAAGGGCCCTCCCAATAAGCCATGTATTGTTTGGTTGTGGATTTTTGTGTTTTGTTCTTTATAGACGGGCTCTTACTTCAAACACAGTGTCCAGCCAAGGATGAACTCCTGTACCCTCCTGCCTTTACCTCCCAAGCCATGCACTCCCGTACCTCGCCTAAATTTCTCCTCTAATTTTGGCTTACACTGGCTGCTTGTTGATTGCTGAGGTTCAGGCATGGCTGAGTCTGTCCATCCGTTTCACAGGTCGCCAGATTGCCTCAGGGCCTCTGTGGTGCTGACCTCTGCCTCAGACGCCACACTCCTCTGGCAAAACCCTGAAACTGAGGTGTCTGTCCTAAGGCTGTGCTCACTGCTGCAGCTCTGTCCTCTGGCTGTACCACGCTCTGATGCGTATTTGTTTTAGGGAGCACTGCTGCGTTTCTTCCTCAGCTCCACTGATCTTCCTTCTACAGTGAGTGCGATGGTAGCTGTATCCAGTGTCACTCCATCACCACATAATAGTAAGCCAGCCAATCAACAGTTCATGGGTATTCAGATTTAAGTCTTTTAATTTTATTTACTCATTCATTCATTCATCGCTTGTTTGTCCGTTAGTATGCACACGCTGCAGTGAGCATGTAGAGGTCAGAGGCCTCCTTCTCTCCCTCCACCATGTGGGATCAATGGATTAAACTTGGGCCTTCGGGTGCCTGGGCTGCAGGTACCTTTACCAGCTGAGCCATCTTGTCACACTTTGTATTCATTTTTAACCTGTTTTTGTCACATAAAAGGTCTAATACATATTGTGTGTGTGTGTGTGTGTGTGTGTGTGTGTGTGTTTAATTCATCCACAAGAATGCTATATCCCTGATTCTCAGTGCCCTTTGCAAGATCACAGGTCCCAAAGTCACATGTTCAAAGTTCACTTTGTTAAGGGCCCAGGTTATGGACTTGGCCATATCCATTGAGCAGCAAGGTGGGTCACTCAGACCCTGATGAACAGGATGGCCATGACAGGGTTGCTTCTGCCTTTCCACACCAGAACCTGTGGACTAGCCTGAGAGCTGCCTCTTTCTCCCTGCTTTAGAGCCTCTCACTCCCAAGGCTTCAAAGCCATCCAGTGGCCATCTCCTTCAGAGCCTCCCAGTCCTTATGACCTGCCCTGCCCCTTTGGAGGAGTTTACAATAAATATGTGCTACACGCACAGCTTTCAAGCCCATGGGATCATCTGAAAGGGCTATTTATTTTCTGCTGGCCTTTCTTCCTTTTGTTATATGAATTTTTTTATTTACAAAGTATAAAAATGAGGTCGTAGTTTTGATACATGTTTTCTTGCATAGTCTATCCTTGCATGCATACATCTGTGCACAAGTTTGTCATGAAACTTAAGTGTATTATTAAGTCTTATTAAAGAGAAGTGTGTGTTGTCATTAGTAGTACACACCTGGAATTCTACTTCTTTGGGGCTGAGACAGGAGGTTTGCCATGAATTTGAGATCAGCCTCAGCTCCATGGCAGACTACAGGCAATGTGAGCTGTTTGGTGAAGCCCTGTTTTGAACAAGTACAAGATTGGGTTACAAAGCTGGACAAAAGGGACAGAGGAAATGTAAAGTCCTAGTCAGCATGGGCTGCATAGTAGGACCTTGTCTGAAGCTAAGTAAAGCAAGGAAGCAGATGTGGTTTACAGGAAACTTCTAGCTGTAAACGTTGAAAGAATTCTGCAGCAGAATAACTATTTGGGGATCCCAGGGTAATACTTTGGGAAAGCCATCACCCACAGATGCTAAGTGATTGGGACATAGGTGGAAAAATATTAATTACTTTAGAGTAATCCAAGCCAGCGTCAGAAGCAGAAAAAAATCATTCCCACATGGCTTCCCTCCAATAGATGCATCACTAAATCTGTCACTGTGGAGGCTGACTAAAAATGGACCCTTGGATGTATATTCAAATGCTCAGTCATCAGTGAGCGGCACTACTTGAGAAGGACAATGGGTGTGGCCTTGTTGGAGGAAATGGGGTGGGCTTCGAGGTTTCAAAAGCCCTGTTCATCTCACGGTTTCTCTCTTCCTGCTGCCTGCAGATCTGGACATAGAACTCTCAGCTACTTCTCCAGAGCCATGTCTGCCAGTGAGCCACCATTCTGCCTGCCATGGTGATAATGGAACTGTAAGGCAGCCCCTAGTCTATGCTTCCTTGTATAAGAGTTTCTTGGTTGTCCTGTCTTGTCTCAGCACTAGGATACTGTCAGGCTAACCAGAAAGGAGGTATGTCCTGAAATACCACTCACCCGTGATGGTCATGAAAGACCCTGTCAATGGAAGGTGGCTGACTAAAGAGGTGTGACACCTAGGGAAAATGCAGGATCCTCCATCTGACTCTGGGCTAGTGAGGCTAGAGAGATGCTCAGTGGGTAAAAGCCTGACATAGTCTTGATTCTCCTACAGTGAGGTAGGGTTGGGACTAGAAGAATCTCTGGATGCTGTGGACCATTTAGCTGGGTATACACAGCAGTGGGTAACATAGAGCCCTGTCTCAAAGTGGAAGGCAAGGATACATGAGCTGTAGCATACACTCACAAGTATAACATGCACATGCATGCACATGGGTATACACACACATGTAGATTTATATAAAGAGGAAAAGGAATATAGGTATATTTATCCATGTACATATTAATATCCAAAGACAGGAGAAAGAAATGGAAATTGACATAAATTATTTCAAAGGCAGATAGATAATAAATAATTAAATCCAAGCCTTGGATCTCAATACTTAGGAGACAAAGGCAGGAACAAATAGGTTCCTTGTGAATTCAAGGCCAGATAATCTACAGAACAAATCCAAATCAGCCCAGGCTACACAGAGAAATTCTGTCTCAATAAATAATTATTTATTTATTGAGTTTAATAATTTAATAACTTTTATTACATTTAATATATTAAATTTTATTTAATTTAATAAATTTTAATTTAATTAGTTTTAAATTGCTTTAATTATCAAAATCAAGATTGTTATAAGTTCTATGGTGAGGATGGTATTACAAATCCTCTATGAGAGAGGTCAAAATAGAACAGACCTAGATAAAAAGGAGGCTGTTAGATTGAATCAATCTATACTTCTGATGATTTTGGATGTCACTATTTTGGGAGAAAGATTCTAGGTTTGTGTTAATAGGAAAGAGGAAAAGGCCTCCTAAAGTTATATAGAGGGAGACCTTCTTAAGATCTCAGCTGCAGACAGGAGAAAATCAAAAGGACCAAATGCACTAGTAATATATATTATTAAATCCTCTATTAAAACAACTCTGAACCTGACTGGTATGTACACATATAGATAGAGATAGAGATAGAGATAGATAAAGATATAGATATAGATATAGATAGATATAGATATAGATAAAGATATAGATATCTCTCCAGCCAAAATGTCAGCTCACATAGCCAATAAATCTTGTTGGCTACAAAATTTTCATGACTTGTTACTATATACTATCCTTTTACATGGCATGAATGGAAGTTTATATTGCAGTTTGTTTACATGATCAGACTAACTTCTGAAAGACAGTTGTCTTTAGTCTACACAAACGAGGAGGAAGAAATAAATCATCCTTAATTTATCTGCTCACCTCGCACATTCCATACAAATGTCTTTGTAGAACTATGTATTCCTTGTAAGGTTTGTATGTTACAAAATAAAACATCAGGAGGGCAGCCCTGACAGAATTTACCCTTGAGAATGCTGAGATGTTGAGACTTGCTGTTCTAGCTCCCTAATTGATTCTGCCTCACATGGATGGTGTTTCCAGAAACTTGCTTCAGAAAGAACTGCTAATCCAAGATGCTAATCTGGATGACCTCTGTTCATCCAGCCTTTCAGACTCTTCCAGTCAGGACTTCAATTAAGCCCTAAACTTTCTCAATACAAGGAGAGTGGAAAATAAATGTTACAACTAGCTTTCTTAAGACTAACCATTTTTCTAATTTTCTTGGGCCCCCTAACAGGAATTCTTTGCCCCAATTTAGCAAGAAGCAAATATAAGAAGATTTTTGTCACAATCCCTTAAATTGGGGTGAATGGTTTTGGTCATTTTATAAATGATAAATATGTTGTCATTTTAGGGGATGATTACCATTAAGTATGGCCTTGGACAGAGAGGAAACTAAATAGGGAGTTTAGACTCGGGGATTCTTGTCTTTCCTTTCCTCTTCTCTACCCCTTTTTCTTTCTTAGGTAAGGGAAAGGCATATATATATATATCTACTCTTAAACCAAAACCATTTTATAGCCATAATCTTACATTGGTAGAGAATTTTGTATATTGATAAAATTTAAGATTATTTTTCATGCACATAATGTATATCTGAGGTATTTTACTTATATAATTCTTAAAGATGCAATATAAAGTTCTAGTCCTTTTGAAAGCAGTTATTACAAACTATTGGGGATGTCTAAGAAATACAAATTACTAATTAGATAATCAAACTCATGTTCATATTAGATATGTCTTAATTAGGGTTTCTATTCCTGTGAAGAAATATTGTGACCAAGGCAACTCTTATTAAGGACATTTAATTGGGGCTGGCTCACAGGTTCAGAGGTTCAGTCCATTATCATCAAGGCAGGAGCATGGCAGCATCCAGGCAGGCATGGTGCAGGAGGAGCTGAGAGTCCTACATCTTGACCTGACTGCAGCCAGGAAAAAAACTGAAACTTCTGTACTGGGCAGAGCTTCAAAGTCCACCCTCACAGTGACCACTTCCTCCAACAAGACCGCACAGCCTAACAGTACCACTCCCTATGGGTCAAGCATATTCAAACCACCACATGGTACTAGTTTTTGTTAATTACAATAAAATGTTTTCAAAGTTATTCACATAGTAGATAGCTAAGAATATTTAATGTTTGAAAATTCAAATATACAATAGTTGGTCTACAAAAACCTCAGAGATCCATAGAATATGGCATTTACAATCATTTTATTATTAAAAGATCTTTTGACTATGAGACAGGTTACCCCCATTCCACTTCAAAGATGATGATGAGCATCAATAACTCCATATGGAGTTGCTTCACTTGTGGCAGGCTAGCCACTGAGCAAAAAGAAGTGTCCATGCTTCACCTACAGAGAAATATGTCCAGAAAGGACAAACAGACACAGGGAAGTCAATTGCCAAGCTCTGCCAAGACAGGGTAAACAAACCTTAATAATTCCTGCTTCACATAAGCTCGGTCAAATATCCTGGGGGAAAGATAGATGCTCCAATATTACAGAGACAATATTGGGGACTGTCCAACCAGTAAGATGTCTCTGTCATTTCTATAATTTCTGGAAGTTCCTGTACTTCCTGCAAGCTCAGGCAATACTTATTCCTTCTCAGGTCTCTGACGAGGTTAAGGATAGTTGTAGTCTTAGTATAAGTTTATATTGTTTAGGATTTAAGAAATATTTCTAGGTCTAAGAAAATGTTTTAAAGTTAATAACATGAGTTAGGATAGAAAATTATTTAGATGCAGAACTCTAAACTCACCAAGATAGAATAGATTGAGAGAATACTTTACCTAAGTTCCCAAATACTACGGACTGAACATTATAAATGTATACCAAACCTTCTATTTTTTTTTTCTGGAGCTGGGGACCGAACCCGGGGCCTTGAAGCTTGCTAGGCAAGTGCTCTACCACTGAACTAAATCCCCAACCCCCAAACCTTCTAATTTTCATAATTGCTATATTCAACTTATAGTTGAAAGAAAAAGAACCTTTTATTGGACTAAAAGCGGGAATTATACAGAGAATATCGTGTGATTGTATGGATGCAATACCTGCAATTAAAAAGACTATGGCCTATGACTTATCGGATGTAGGATGTCTGCGAGGAGAAAGAATTCTGGGATAGAGCCAGGTGGGAGATTGCTGGAAGGGTGTGAGGAGACAGATGCATGGTACCTGAGCACAGGTAGCCAGTCACCTGGCAGAACGTAGGCTAGAATAGGTCAGATTCTTTTTAAACTTATATCTAGTCAGAGAAGAGGCTAGGTATATGGCCAAGGCATTTGTAAATACATTTTGAGTCTGAATCTTATTTCTGGGAGCATGAGGCCGGGAGGAAGACGTAGGGCCTAAATTCAATAGACCTAGGTGCAAAATGTAAATATTTTGCCAGTGTTTTCTAAATTTTATGAGAGGAAAGCCAAAATGCTGGTGTAGCCCTTTGATCCTAGCACTTGGGAGGCAGAAGAATTCAGGCCAGCCCAATCTACAGATCAAGTTCCAGGACAGAGGTCTACACAGAGAAACCCTGTCTCAAGAAAAAGAAAGAAAGAAAGAAAGAGAGAAAGAGAGAGAGAGAGAGAGAGAGAGAGAGAGAGAGAGAGAAAGAAAGAAAGAAAGAAAGAAAGAAAGAAAGAGAAAGAAGAAAGGAAGGAAGAAAGGAAAAGAAAAGGGAAAAAATGAGAGTATTTAGTTCAAAGAAATATATACTGACACCTTGAGAGATTTTTTCCCCCTAAGGATATTTGCATTAGTATGAAATGATTCCAAATGAATTTACTCAAATTTATCAGAAAGAAATGAAAGTTCTACTTAAGGCTTTGCTTCAATGGCCATTGAGGTTGGGCTTTGCATCTGTGAGATTTGTTGGTGTCAGATCAAGAAGAGTGGTGCTGTAGGAGAGCAGGTCTTGGAATGAGCGAGAGACACAACACCTGCTATCAGGTCAGCTCTCCCTCTGTGGGCCTGGACCAGGTGTCAAATTTCTGGGACCCTAATGCCCTTGTGGTAATTCGATGAACTATCTCCCATAGGCTCTAGTGCTTGAACACTTGGTTCCCAGTTTGGTAGCACTGTTTGGGGGAATTCCAGCAGATGTAGTAGCCTCGACTGAGAAAGCACATCACAGGGGGTGTGCATTTACATTTAAAAAGATCACATCTTAAGAGCACTTGTTGCTAATGTGGAGGACCCAGGTATGATTCTCAACACCCATATGGTGACTTACAAACATCTGTAACCCCAGTTCCAGGAATCCAATAGGTACACATGCACTGGACAAACAAGCAGAGGTAAAACATTTACACATACAAAGTAAAATAAATCTAAAAAGAGTTTCATCATTGCCCGCTTCCTCTGTCTGCTGCTCGCTTATATTCAAGATGTGGGCCCTCGGCTTCCTGCTCCTGCCGTGCCTTTGTTACAGCATCATGGGCTACAGCCCTCTAGAATCAGGAGCACAAGTAAACTCTTCTTCTATGAGTTTCCTCGGCCACAGTGTTTTATCACAGCAATAGAAAAGCAACTGACACAGCCTTTATTTTCTCCTTTGTGAAGTAAGGCCATTAGACTAGATGACAGCCACCATTTTTGAATGGTGATCCAGATCCTTTGCCATCTGTCTCCGTCCTCTCTGTGGGTCTTCATAATTTCCACTCCCACGTATGATGTGTGGACATCATCATACTTCGGACAGCAAAACTTTTTGGAGATGGTTCTCTCCTCTTTATGTGGTTTCCACAGATTGAACTCAGGTCCCTGGGCTTGCACTGTACATGTTTTTATTCTAAACCACCTCAGTGGCTTGTTTTTTATGGTTTGTAAAATCCTCATTTTGTGACTATAAGAGAGAACTCAGGCCCAGCTGGGTGTGATCATAAAGTCTGTTTCTGTCCTCAGGAGGTAATGACAGCAGGCTCATCATGAGTCTCAGGCAATCCTGGGCTACAGTAGGAGACCCTGTTTCTAAAGCAAACAATCAGAACTTCCCTTGGCCTCCTCACAGGTTGACTTGCTTCCCGATGCTTCAAAGGGTCACAGGCCTTTCATGAGTCTACATTCTGTGATATTCCCATTTTGCCTGGTTTTGTTTTCTGAGTCAGGATCTTGCTATGTACCCTGTTTGTCTAACTGAGCTTCTCATTAACTAACTCTTAGCTGGCCATATTCTGGACTTCAGCATGCGACTCAGCAAGGCCCATTGTTTCAGATTTTAAAAATTATTTTTATATGCGTGGGTGTCTTTCTTTCCTGCATGGTGCTCACAGAGCCCAGAAGAGGCTGGAACTGGAATTACAGGTGTGAGCCTCCAGGTGGTGCTGGAAATGAAACCCAGGTTCTCTGCTGAGCCATCTCTCCAGCCCTTTTATTGTTAAAATGAACAAAAGCAGTGCCTTGTGTAACTTACCACCAAGCCCACTGCGACTCATTTATAGAGCATTGTTAGCACTAAATATGAAACCCACAAGCCAGTGCTACTCTATAGGCCTCTAATGAAACTGCAGGACAGAAGGATGGAACACACGAGTCTGGGCTTTTCCAACCCAGAGGTGGTTTGTCACCTTGACGTTGATGGCCAGAGTTACTACAGTCATACATCACTGAGCTCTGGACACAGTCTGAGGAATGTGTGAGATGGTTGCATAAGTGCCAGTGTCCTGACGCATTCTTAGAGAGCAGAGAGTATGTATGGTGGATGGGATAGTTGATGTGTATAAAATGATATTATGACAAGTCTGGTGGGAAGTCCTCCTGGTGAGATAACCTCTGCCACACACTACGTTCGCCTAACTCTTTAGGTTCTTAATTCCCTCCTCTGCATACTACTAAAGATCAAGAATGTTCTTTCAGGTCTGGAAAGATGACTCAGTGGTTAAGACTGAACATTGTTCTTCCAGGGCACTGTGGTTCGACTCCCAACACCCACGTGATGGTCCACTGTAAGCCATCTCTAGATCTAGCTCCAGGGATCCAGTGCCCTCTGTGCCCCCTGCAAACACCAAGGGATGCATGTGGTGCAGAAAGGTATGTGGAAGCAAACTCTCATACAAAGGAAATTTAAATATTTTTTAAAAAGAGTCTTTTTCTTTCCTCTCCTTCCTTTCCTCCCTCCTTCTAAAATTATTCTTTTACATCTACTTGTGTGCATATATGTGTAAGGTTTTTCTCCTTTTACCAAGTGAGTCCTGGGATTGAACTCAGGTCATTAACCTCAGCAGCAAGTCCCGTTACCCCCGAACCATCCCTTTGCCCCCTATTAAAATTATAGCAAGTGTCCGGTGGTATCACCCAGGATGTTTTGTTTGGCTTTCGTTTGTTTACTCTTTTCCTCAAACTTCCAAATGCTGGTTTTACATATGTGTGTCACCATGCCCAGCTATTACTCTTTCAATATGTAAACACGCATATACACACACCTCCCCAGATCTTATGTATATTAAAAAGAATCTCCTTCTTTCACATCAAGGCTTTTTAAAGCTCTTATTTGTATACAATTACAGCAGGGCCGAGGAGTCGGTAGATCAGTGTATACAAGGCACTGAGAACAGCACCTGGTATTTACAAAGCACTCTCACATCTTAGGGATATGACTGCCGTGACGAAACCCCACAACCAACTTAGGGAGGGAGGGTGTATATTTCACTCACAGTTCAGGTAACAATTCATCATCAAAAGCAGTGAAGGCAGAACTCACACAGGACAGGACCCTGGGGGCATGAGCTGATGCAGAGGCATGTTGCCTACTGGCTTGCTCCACATGGCTTGCTTGGCCTGTTTCCTTATAGAACTCAGAACCACCAGCCCAAGGATGGCCCCACCCACGATGGGCTGAGCCCTCCCCTATCAATCACTAAGAAATGCCCTAGCTGGTGGCGATGGTGGTGCATGTCTTTAATCCCATCGAGTTGGGAGGTAGATACAGGTGGATCTCTAAGTTTGAATTTGGTCTACAAATCAAGTTTCAGGACAGCGGGCTTACACAGAAAAACCCTGTCTTAAAGAAAACAAAAGGAAGGGAAGGAGGAGGGAGGGAGGGAAGGGAGAGAGAGAGAGAGAGAGAGAGAGAGAGAGAGAGAGAGAGAGAGAGAGAGTCCCTACAGCCAGACCTTATGGAGGCATTTCCTCAATTGAGATGCCTCACTTTCAGATAACTCTAGTTTGTGTCAAGATGACATAAACTAGTCACCACAGATAATTAACTACACAGCTTCAAGAATATGACAAGAGACAACCTCACACCTCTTCACAAGGAAACAGCCTACAAATATGTTGGAAAGTGAATTTTCAGGAGAGCTCCAGTAACTGACCTAATAAGTTGTAAACTCCATTCAGGCACGTCTCCTGTGACATACTCCTAGAAAAGTTCAAATCTGATGTGTAGTAGTATGTCTTGTCTTGTACAGACATCCATGTGTACTATGTACATAATATTTGTACTCACAGTTATACAAAGTATAAATATTCTCTGTATTTAACCAATGGACATTTGACAGGCAATAGTAATACATTTATTCTACTCTCTACCCCTTCCTTCACCCAAGATCTTAACAAAAAGGGCCAGGGAATATAGTTCATCTGCAAGAGTGCTTAACTAGCATGCACTGAAGTGTTGATGCCTAGAATTACATAGAGGACTGCTGCTGGCCTGTATTTCTAGAACTTATGAAATACAAACCACACACACACACACACACACACACACACACACCCAATGGCAAACAAACAACCTAAACAAAGAGTTTGAAAAATTCACAAGCTCAATGTATTTCCACAGTTCTTTTCAATTCAATATACACTTCTCCCTTCCCACTCCAGTTATCGATAAGTAACACAGCCAATCAGAGCTTTTGCTTCAAGAAAGGACAAAAGAACGTGCTTGCTCGTTTCCTTTTATTCCGGTTCCGCTGTTCTGCCCAGGGTAGTCTCCTGGACTCAATCAATCATCTGGCTTCAGCCTCAGGAGTTTTTAGGACCAACTGACACATCAAATGCCCAAATCAGTAAACTTTTGTCCTAGTATTTTTAAGACACCATCTCACGCCATAGCACAGGCTATTGCCTGGTCTGACTCTTGGTGATTCCCCTGCCTCAGCCTCCTGAGCGCTAGAATCACAGGCATACACAACCTTGGCAGGAAGATTTACTTTGTTTCTTTAGAACAACTAAGCACTGGGAGAGGTGGTGATCGCCTTTGATCCTAGCACTCAGGAAGCAGGGGCAGGCAAAGCTCGAAGCCAGTCTGGTCTACATAGTAAGTTCCAGAACAGCGAGGACAATATAGGAAATCCATCTCTACATAGTGAGTTCCAGAACAGCCAGGACAATATAGGAAATCCATCTCTACATAGTGAGTTCCAGAACAGCCAGGACAATATAGGAAATCCATCTCTACATAGTGAGTTCCAGAACAGCCAGGACAATATAGGAAATCCATCTCTAAAAAAAAAAAATAAAATAAAATTCAAAATCAAGTACATGTTAATTTTGCCTGATAAAGACAAGTTGAGATGAGTAACAGAAGAGAACGAAAGGACTAAAGGAGGCGCAGGAGACTGGCGTCACCGAGAGGGCGCCGCAGCTTTACCGCGCATGCTCCAGGCCTCTCTGGCCGGGAGCCCGCACAGTGCGCACGCGCACATGGGGCCAGTGCGCTGACTGGCTGTGCATCTCACGCTCTTGCTAAATGGCGTTGCTGGCGGGTAGGTTGAACCCGAGGAGTTGGCGGGGCGATGTGCAGCGACTTTCGCAGGGCAGAATCCGGGACGGAGGTGAGACCCGTGGAGCAGCGGGAGGGCGCGCACCACAGTGGGAGGTCGCGGTGTGGCGCCCAGGGCCACCGTGAGGCGGCGGGGCAGCCGCCAGTGAACCTGTCAGCAATGGCGAGCTATGCGACCGGAGCTGGGGAAGGGAGGCCCACCAGTTGAGGCATCTGTAGACGTTTCCTGAATTTGGGTAGCTTGCTTCACCTCTGTAACTAACCTGCTTGTGGCACCCGTCCCTCTGTACCCCAGAATGACTATGGTCTGTCTCCAGAGCCACGCTAGCCATTTCATTCAGGAACCGTTAGCCGTTAACGTGTGTTACTGGTTCTAGTACTATGTCAGCCAAGAGTTGGGAGTAAGAAACAACAAAAAAATCAACAGACTTGGTGGTGCACGCCTTTAATCCTCGCACTAAAGAGGTGGAGGCACCTGATTTATATAGGGAGGTGAAGTTAGCCTGGTTTATATGGGAAGTTCCAGGCCAGTCAGGACTGCATAGTGAGGCCCTCTCCCAAACAGACAAAATGTAATCATTGAAGCTGGCGTAAAATGTACAGTGTATGGTAAAAGCATGCCTCTCCAAAAGAGGGTAAAACAAATTGTAGGAGGAGATGACTTACATGTTCTTCAGAGGGGATCTAGGTAGCTCAGGCTGGCCTTGAACTTGCTGTGCAGCTGAGGATAACCTTGACCAATTTAATTATGTAAGTTATGTAAATGAATATGTGTTTGTGGGTGGGTATATACCCATGTGTGCAGATGAATTTGGAGGCCAGAGGAAAAGGTGTCAGATGATCAGGAGCTGGAGTTACTAGCAATCGAGAGTCACCTGGGCCAGACTCATGTTCTCTGTAAGAGCAATACCCATTCTTAACTGAGATCCGCATCTTTAGCTCCCACCTTCAACTTCTGACTATCCTGCCTCCCTGAATGCTAGGCTTACACATGTGTGCTAGCATGCCCTGCTATCCACTGCCAAGCGTGAACTCCAGGGTCTCATGATTACTAGGCACAGGCTTAGCCACCTGCACCACAATTCCCAGCCCCTGAACTGGCATTTTAAGGACTATCTGCAGTGGTTTGTTGAGGAGGAAGAAGCAGCTCAGGTAGGGTCTGCATTTAGCAAGGGCAACATGTAGGATAGCAGTTCTCAACCTGTGGGTCACCGACCCTTTTTCAAACCTCTATCTCAAAAAAATATTTACATTAGGATTCATAACATTTGCAGAATTAACAGTTATGGAGTAGCAACAAAAATAATTTTATGGTTGGGAGTCACTGCAACATGAGGAGCTGTCCTAAAGCTAAAGGGTTGAAGCATTAAGAAGGTAGAGAGCCAGTGGTTTAGGAGAACAGCTGGTAGTTCTGGAAAGTTGGAACAAAGAGAATATTGGGAAGTGAGTTTTAAGAAATAGGTGGAGCACACATCTCTCAGTGTAAAAGAGGATGGATGGACGGATGCACTCACATGGGTACACACACACCACAACACTGTTTTTCACTTCCCTCCCAGATCCCCCACCAGGCTTTTCTCTAAGTGCACTGAACATGGCAACCTCATAACACACTATAAATATTGATAGCAGTGTCTGGTTTTCAATAACAATGGAAAAAAGCTACAGAGTTGCCCCTTTGTCAGAGACAAATATTTATTAAGACAAAATAGCATTTACTTAAAAATAACTAGTTTTGTGTAATCACAGACTCACACGCTTTTTTACTTATATAAATTTTGCCTCATGCATATGTGTGTAACTAATACACACCTGGGTCCATAGAACCCAGACGATCATCAAATTCCCTGGAAACAAGTTACAGTTGCCAGTTGCCATGTTAGTAGGAAGACTTGACCTTTGGCCCTCTGCAAGAGCCATTGCTCCAGCCCCTGAAATACATTGTTGTTGTTGTTGTTTTTTCCTTCAAGATTTTTTTTTAAAATACCCCGGCTGTCTTGGAACTCACTCTGTAGACCAGGCTGACCTCAGAGGTCCTCTGCCTCTGCTTCATGAGTACTGGGAGTAAAGGTGTGCACCACCACTGCCTGGCTGAAAACACTTTTCTTAAATGAAGAGGAAAGGATTTTGCTATACTACTCTTATGGTCATTTCTTTTTGCACTTTTTTGTTGTTTTTGTTTCATTGAGGCAGAGTCTCATATAGTCTAGGCTGGCCTTGAACTCATGATGCTTCTGCCTCCTCAGTACTAGGGAGGAAAAACCACCATGGTTGGTTTCTGCATTTATTTCTACTAGTCTTTTCCACCAGAATCACAACTTAAAACAAGATAAAAGCAAAACCAAGATGTTACCCTGTGGCACCCCACCCTCTCTCTCCATTTCTTTGCTTGTTAGAGTGGTGTGTGACCTTTGCCCCTGCTTCCTTAGCTCCAGTCATGGAATCCACCATAACTGCTGAGCACAGAAGAGAATTTCTGCTCTTAAAATGCCCATTAGAATTCGTCGATCCAGGCTAGGCTACATGTCTGAAATCCCAGCATGGGAGGCCAACCTATGCTACAGAGTGCACTCCAGACCCCTTGGGCTTATAGTAACCATGTCTTAGGAGAAACCGTATGAGAGGGGAGCATGCACAAATGGCTTTCTTCTTTATGGAAAGTTGGAAGATCATGATGGGTTAGCTTAGTTGTCAGTTTGATGGGACTTAAAAATCACCATGCAAACAAATCCCTGGTTGTGGGTGTAAAGGATTTTCTAGGTTGGGTTAATTGAGGTGGGAAGACTCGTCCTAAATACAGGCTCTGGCCATCACATGGGCTGGGATCCTCCCATACAGAATAAAAGGAGAAAGTGAGTTGAGCACAAGTGTGCAGTGCTCTCTCTGCTTTCTGACTGAGGATGCCATGTGATCAGCCTCCCTTTTCTGACATGGTGGTCTGTGTCTCATAGAACTGAATGTTCACTGTTGCTGGGTGCCTGGGGCAGGTGGTAGAGATACCTGATTGCTAACACTGTACCTGCCTGGCTTTGCATAGGTCTGGGGGTCTGAATTGAAGGCTTCATGCTTGCACAGCAAGGACTTTACCTACTGAGCCATTGCTGAAGCACTCTTCCCAATTAAAACTTTATCATATACCCAATGAAAGAGTAACTGAAGTTGAAATAGGTATATCTTATAGTTTCACTTGACTTTTATGTGTTTATCTTTTAGCCTTATGAATAGTTGCTTTTAAAAAGGTAATTATAAAGCAGCAGTTCTGGGAATAAGTTTAGAACTCTGGGATTTAGTTGTATCATATTGGAGTGACAGTTGTCTTTCTGTGTCATATAAACAATTTTTTTGTTCAAGATCCAAGCCTGGGTCTATGCCCTGAAGGGGCAGTTGAATTTTGGAAGTGGCTGAGGAGTCTAATTTCACATGTGGAAAGAATTAGTCTTCTGGTTTTATTACAGTATTATTTTAAATTTTTGAGATGGAATTTCACTGTATTGTCCAAGCAACACTGGGAATGTAAAATCCCAGCCTAAACCTCCCAAGCACCAGAAACTGAAGACGTGGGCCAGCAAGCCTAGCTAGCTCTAGTCTGTACTGTGATAAAACGCTCTGACCAAAAGCAGCTTAGGGAGGAAGCCTTGTTCCATCTCATGCCTCATCTAGCTCCTATTTCATCGTATGCCCATCATACAGGGAAGGCAGGGCCAGACAAGCAGAGGTCATAGAGGGAGCTGCTTACTGGATCGCTACCTCCCCACGACTTGTTCAGCCTCCTTTCTTATACCACCCAGGACCACCGGCCCAGGAATGGCACCCCCTACAAAAGCCTGGGCTCTCCCATATCAACTACTAATTAAGAAAATGTCCCCACAGGCTTGTTTCCAGGCCAGTCTGGTGGCAACATTTTCTTAATCAAGGTTCCCTTTCCCAGATGATTCTAGCCTGTGTCAAAGTGACGTGAAAACTAGCCAGCACATCCTCTGATCTTAGCAAATACTTGCGGATAAAGCCAACCTTCCGCATTGACCACATCCACATCAGGGCAGCTGATTCTTACTCTTACCCACTGTCTACTCCAGCTGCCTGCCTTCAGTTGCATGATACTTGGTCACACTTGTGAACCCCAAGACTGTGCTATTTACTGAGAAAAAAAAAAACTGTTTCTAATTGTGTGGCTCAGCCTTAGCACACACATTTAATCCCAAACATTGATGTAAAGTTAGTTTGTAGAAAGACACACCCATGTTTGGAAGTCTAATTGAGTGACAGAGTGATGAATCAGAGAAAGATTTGACAGAATAGGATATGCCCAACTCTGATGAAAAGAGAGGGGAAAGGAAATCTACGTAAGGGACAGTGCAGAGAGAGGAGAAAAGAGAAAGGAGGCCCTTTTACCAGGACAGTTACACAGACAGGTTATGGAGAGAAAACAAGCTATACATAGGTGAAGACCGAGAAGGAGTCAGAAGATTAGATTAGGAGTCAAGCAGAGCAATTCTGGAGCAGCAGAGAGAAGCCAGATTGAATCAGTCAGCTTGGAGAGGAATTTGAGCCAGGATAGCTGAATTGAACCAGCCAGCCTGAGATCAGAAAGAAAAAGAAGCAGTGAGCTAGCTTGTCCTGCAGTAAGTCTCAAAAGCTGAAAACATTCTAGGCCTAGATGTATGGAGACTAGAATAAAAAAGACTGCTTCATCTTTACCCATAGCAAAAGCAGGTTTTACAGGAGCAAGGGCAGCTGTTAATACCTCACAGCCTGTTATCCTGTTCTTGTCTCAGGGTTTCTCTGTGTAGCCCTGGTTACACTGGCTCTGTAGACCAGGCTGGCCTCTAACTCAGAGATCCACCTGCCTCTGCCTCCTGAGTGCTGGGATTACAGATGTGCATTACCGTGTCCAGCAGTTATCCTATTCTTACCTCACCTGCAGGCTGCTAGGAGCTCCAAGGCATTCCAGAGCCAAAGCTCAGCAGCCCTTAAGGAATGCCTGGCTCCGTAGTGAGTTTCTTTAGTCATCACAAGGAATCTCTGTGAGTTATTACTCAGGTCTGAGCACTCAAATGAGTGAAATCATTTCTGGACAGGCAAAAACAGTGCCATCGGGTTAGGGCTGGCTGTCATGTCCCCACAGCTCCAAAGGACGTGGGGATTACCCTCCATTTTAGCTCTGGCCTGCAGCACACATAGCTTCTCTCTGGAGCTACTCCCTGCTACAGATTTCCCCACAGGATGTCTGATGGCCCTGGCCTCTTCTGAGCTCTCCTCCAAACCTGCCACACATTATGGTCTCAGCGGTTTTCTGGAACTATGGCATAAACTCCATGACCCTCCCACTCTTGCAGTTTGTATACCTGTGACCAGGGCGTGGCCTGATGTGGTCCTGTCTTGAGATTTCTGCCACCAAACGGATAAATTCATTACTTTCTAATTCAGCCTTACCCAAGTTCAGAACGCAGCCAGATTCTTTGCTAGACTCTAACCTGGACGGTCAATAGGAACTGGGCCTTCACGGTCTCCATTTCTCTCGGCATTCTTGCCTTCCCAACCCCCAGCAGGATGACCCATTAGTTCTGCATACAGCTTTCTAGAGCTCTTCTGCCACAGCTCTAAATTCCTCCACCTTCCTCCCGCCATCAGTTCCAGAGACCTGAGACCCGGTCTTCCGTATTTCTTTTCTCACTTCTGTGAGCAGATGCTAGACAAAGGCTACTTAAGGGAGAGTTTATTTTGTCTTAAGTCCATAGCAGCAGGATACTCAGGACAGCAGAATTTGGGATGATTGGTCACACTGCATCCTCAGTTAGGAAATGAAGACTTAAGGAATTTGCTTTAGTGGGCTTTAATTGTCATGTGACACACCCTAGAATCACCTGACCTTCTTTTGAGGAGTTGCCTGAGTCAGACTGACCTGGGGGCATATCCGTGGAGGACTGTCTTGTTTATTAATTGATCCTGTAGGGCGGCCCAGCCCACTAAGATGGCACCATCCCTAGGTTCTGGTCATGGGCTGTTTTAGGAAAGCTAGCTAAACATGAGGCAGAGCAAGCCAACAAGCATGTTCCTCCATGGCTTCTGCCTTTCCAGCCCTGATTTCTGTCAGTGCTGAACTGTGGCCTGGAAGCGTAAGCCAGTTAAAGCCTCTCCTCCTCTAAGTTGCTTTTAGTCAGAGTGTTGAGTCCTAGCCACAGAAAGGAAACTAGGCTAGCTCAGCTTGCTCTCCTGTTCAGTGTGGTACCCTGGCCCCGGTTTGGCATCTCACACATTGATGGAGGTCCTTTCCTCTTCAGTTAAACCTCTGTGAGCACTCTGACGCACCCCCCCCCCCAGGGGTGTAACCTTAGTGGTTATGATCCCAGTCAGGTCCCCTGCCTGTTTCATGTAACAAGCTCTTGCTGCTCGAACCAGCTTGTGCTTTGCCTGCACACCGCTCTCCGTGTGGTCGGCTGCGCCCATCTCCTATGCCTGCTGCACCTGCCTGTGGCCCCCGTACTTGGACTCCTACTTTAAAAATACAACTAGGCCTGGAGCTCCTCAGGGAGCCTTTTCTCTCCTTTGCCCTGGGACACTTTCCCAGCTAAAGAAAATGGGGCAAATTAAATCAGACCATTGTGTAACTGGCCTAAGTACAAAAAATATTATTGTAAAATACAGCAACGGTAGTTTGCCATTAGAAATGTGTCTGTATACCCTACAGTTGCTATCCATTCCTTTAAAGGTTCCAACTCACTTCAGTAGGTCTGATATATAAATTAAAAGTTAGATAATTGTGAAAACAAATAAACAGGGATGGGCATGGCGTCAGGTGCCTTTAATGCCAGCACCTGGGAAGCAGAGGGCAGGTGGGTTCTGTAAGGTTTTTGAGGTCAGCCTGATGTATATAGTGAGCCCCAGGCCAGCCAAGACTACATAGGAAGACCCTATCTTTGTTGTTTGTTGTTTGTTTGTTTTTCAAGACAGGATATTACTCTGTGTAACAGTAGAAGTCCTGTCTTTAAAAAGGAGAGGCGGGAGGAGGGCGCAAGGGCTTGGAGAGGTGGCTCAGCAGTTAAAGTGGGTGCTGCTCCTGCAGGGACCCACTAGGCCCCCAGCACCCGCACTGGTGCTCACATCACCGTAACTCCAGATCTAGGATATCCAACACCCTCCGCTGGCCTCGGGCACCTCTGTACACATGACGTACACACCGATACACATAAATAATAAAACCTTTTAAACATAAGCATAATATTTCTCCTAAGTTGTATTTCCTTTTCAATATTTATCTCTAAATCTTCAAAATTATGGTCTTAAAGATTTTTGAAATTTACATAAATAATTTTAGAACATTGTATTTATTTACATAATATTTTCCCTCTCTCTCTTTTGTAAGCTCCTTGCCCGACTTGAAGGCAGAAGCTCCTTGAAAGAACTAGAGCCCAGCCTGTTTGCTGATGAAGATTCACCAGTGCACGGTAAAACACAGTGCTTAACCCAGGAGCCCCTGAGAAGAGTTCTGTGAGACCGTCTCCTTGAGCAGGCACTTGTGCTCTGCATAGCCATGTCCACTCCTAGGAGGCCGTACAGGCTAAGTGTGAGGCACACTAGCACAGGGAACTCCAAGCCTTCCTAGTCTGCCAGGTGACATCATCTTCACACATATGCTGGCCTCTGTCCCAGAGCACAGTGTTCGTGGGAATTCTGCTTGGATTATTTTTCATTCTTTTTCCTTAGAAGCTTACAGAGCTGCAAGAAAGTCCTCAGGTTCCCAATTGTTCTGTTAATATTTCTCCGGCAGGAAAATAGGTACTAACTTGTGTTATACTAGGTAAACTTACAGGGAAGGTTGACTGTTGAAGCTTAGTTTCAGTGTAATATATAGAACTTAAGGTCTATAATTGAGTTTAGAATAGTCACACAGATGTATAACTGTCACCTCAAGAAGAAGCCCTTCTGTACTAGTAGTCAGCCCTAGGCAGCCATAGCCAGCTTTCTCTATAGACTCACTCTTTCTAGAGGTCTTAGGTGATTAAGGAAGGCTTTTATATCAGTCTTTGTAGATGTGTCAGGAGCACACCTCTCCCTTAAGATTTATGTATTTATGCATATGATTGTTTGCCAGTGTCTATGTCTATGAATCATGTGGGTGCCTGGTGCCTGCCATGGCCAGAAAAAGGCATTGGAACCCTTGGAACTAGAGTTACAAGTGGCTGTGAGCTGTGATGTGGGTGCTAGGAATAGAACCCAGATCCTTTGAAAGAGCAGCAGGTACTCTTAAGTACTGAGTCGTCGCTCCAGCCCAGGAACTGATTCTGTGGTGGGGAATAGTCTCACTGTGTGAGGTCACCATGACTCAGGAGCTGTGAGCAGTGTTGCCATGGTTTTAGTACAAGTCCTTCTGTGGATAGATGGGGTTTGGGTTCCTTGGGTGACACCCACGAGGGAGATTGTAGGTTATAAGCAGCTCTGTGCTCTTCATTGGAGACAGCCAAAGTGACTTCTAAAGATGCTTCACGTTTTACTCTGGGCCATCAGTGAAGTATCGGTCCACACCCCAGGACCAATTATCAGTGTGTCTTTGTGCTAGTGGCATCCTGCTCTGTTTGGAGTGACACCCGTTTGTGGCTCTGCTCTATCTTTCCCTGGTGGCTGATGATGTTCATACTCTACCTGAGCTCACCCACAGTTTGAATATTTAGAAGAAATGTCAGATTCGCTAACTTTAACCAAGTTCCCTTTATTGCATCACAGTGGCTTTATGTGCTTTTGATAAACGATGTTTTCCCAGTAGATGAAGCTGCAGTGTGCCTGTTCACACTGTTGTCAGGGCTGTGTTGATCCCTCTGAAGCAAAGGGTTGTTAACTTTGTTGAGGTCCTAATGTCTGTTCTTTACTCATAATTACTATCATATACGAAACTCATATTCCCTAACTGAAGGTCAGGAAAAGTTACAGCCGCACATGCTGGTACATCCTGGTAGCCCAGCATTCAGGAGACTGAAGCAGGAAGGTCAAAGTTTAAGGCCAGCTTGTTGTATATAGCAAGATCCTGTCTCAAAAATAAACAAAAGATGTATAGATTGTCGTTTTTCCCCTGTTCTTTTTGCTTGGAAATGCATGTTGCTTTGATTTCAGGCCTTTTAAATTTACTAAGACTTGTGCTGTGGCCTGAGAGGTGGTTTATTAAGCCAGAGTACACCATTTGCACTGTAGAAGACTGTATTCTCCTGTACTTGGGCCAAGTACTCTCCTGATGACTCTTGCTTCTGGCTGACAGTTGGTGTAACTTCTGCTTCCTTGCTGCACTCATGGGTACCTGACTGTTCTAGCTGTTATCCCATTTTCTAGAGTGAGTAAGCTATTGATGTTTCTAGATGTTTCTATTTCTCCCTTCAGTTCTGTCTATCTGGCTTCCTGTGTTTAGGGCTTTGAACATTATGCATATAAAAGTTTATTATTGTTATGTCTTCTTGCTGGCTGACCATTTATCATTATAAAATGTTCTTTTCCCTCATACTCATCAGGATGTCACTATTTAAAACAAAAGCAATATCCTAAGTGTTGACAAAGCTGTAAAGAAACCAAAACTATCACGTACCTCTGATAAGACAAAGAAAATGGTGCAGTCATTGTTGAGAGCTTCCACAGGTTAGTGGAACTAGAACTACCATACAATGTGAACAGCTGTGAGGTGGAAGCGAAGAAATGTCCATCACTGACTGGAGGGATAAGCAAAGTGCAATGGCTGTCACCTGTAATCTCAGCATTGAGAGTTGAGAAGGTCACCCAAGGTATGAGACTAGCCTGGCTACAAAGTCACACACACACACACACACACACACACACACACACACACACACACACACACACATATAAACACAATGAAATATTTTTCTACCTTATAAAGAAAGGAATCCTATCGATGTGGATAAAACTTGACTGGGTAGATAGCTCAGCCGTCAAGAGTTTGAACTGCTCTGGGGGGCCAGAGTGTGCTTCCCAGAACCCATAGCAGACAGTTCATCACCACCTCAGCTCTAGTGGAGCTTTATTTACACTTCCGACTATTCAGGCATTTGCCTCAAATGTACATTTCTACTCGTACATATTGATTAGAAATAAGGGGTATTTTAACAATTTTTATTTTTATTTTATGTAAATTCGTGTTTTGCCTGCATGTGTGTCTGTGTGAGGGTGTCAGATGCCCTGGAACTGGAGTTACAGACAGTTGTGAGCTGCTGTTTGGTTGCTGGGATTTGAACCCAGGTCCTGTGGAAGAGCTTCAGTGCCCTTAACTGCTAAGCCATTTCTCCGGCACATAAAATATTTTTGAAAAGACCTTGAGAATGGTATGTTAGGTGGCCTAAGCCAAACCAAATGGCTCTCCTTACCTGGGTTGTTGAAGGCATTTAAGGGGGAAGAGCAGCAGCAGCTGTGCAAGGTCTGGGATTCACCGTGCAGCCCAGGGGCAGACCTTGATTGTGGCAGTCCTCCTGCCTTGGCAGTCAGCATTCTGAGATTATAAGTCGCCAACACATCAAGTTTATTTCATACATTTTTTAGCTTACACATATATACATACTATCTAAAATAATAACTTTTATTTTAAAAGTTCATTGTATGTGATACTATTATAACCTTCTTGTGATGCACATCCCTAATCTCAACTCTTGGAAGACTGAAGCTGGAAGATCAGGAGTTCAAGGCTAGCCTTAGCTTCACAGAATGTTCAAAGCCACCCTGGCTATCTGATGCTGTCTCAAGAAGCCAATAATATTAATGACAACGATGATGATGACGATGATGAATGATGATGAATGATGATGAAGGAAAAAAACACAAATAGAAACTGCTTGGCTGCTCTACACTCAGTGTTTTCCCTTGGTTTATAAAGCATGTCTGTGGTAGGCTGCCTCAGTTAGATCCTGAATTTTTCCTTCCATTTCTCCTATCTTTTTTGACCATTTTCACCCTGTTTTGTGACTTTTACCTTCTATTTCTCTGGTTCTTCTTTTCTGGTTGTTGTTTCAAATAGATTATGCCCTGGCATACTTTTTTCCCTAAGATTTATTTTATATGTATGAATATGTTTTGACTGCCCATGAAGGCCAGAAGTGAGCATTGACTCCCCTGGAGCTGTAGTTTCAGGTGGTTGTGAGCCACCATCTGGGTCCTGAGTCCTCTACAAGAGTAGGCAGTGCTCTTAACTGGTGATCCATCTCTCCAGCCCCTCTGCTATACCATTTTAATTCCCTTCCCATTCTCTTTATATTTTTTAGACTATTCTTTCTTGTCATTAATGAATATCTTAATTATAGCTGTCTAGTTCTGACTGACGTCACTTTGCTTCAGTGGTTTACTAAGCCCTCACTGCTGCTGCGGTCCAGTTGGTCTTCGCCCTTGTACCTTTCCCATTACAGCTATGCACTGTGTGCTCACTGAAACTCCGCTTACTGATAACTGATTGGAAGTAGTGATACGGGTGTTAGGGCTGTGTGAGTGTGAATCTGTCTGTGTGAGTGTGAATCTGTCTGCGTGAGTGTGAATCTGTCTGTGTGAGTGAGGGCCTCCCATTCCCTGTGTAGCTGAGGCTGACCCTCAGGAGTGCTGCGATGACAAGTGTCTGTCACCACACCCAGCTTGAGGGTGTTTGTTGCCTTCATTTTTGAATGGATATTTATTTCTAAAGGGGACTTGACTATTATTTTTGGGGGAGGCGGGGGAAGTTTCTCTATGTAGTCCTAGCTGTTCCTGAACTCACTCTGTATACTAGGCTGGCCTCAAACTCAGAGATCCTCCTGCCCCTGCCTCCGGAGTGCTGGGGCTATAGGCGTGCACCACTGCCCGCTCTGAAAGGGGACTTTATGTCAGGAGTCTCAGTGTCCAAAACTGTGCTGGCGAATGGGAATGGAAGTGAGGAATACTAAGTTTCCTGAAGAGAAAAACAGTTTGATGGCCAAGGCAAGGAGACAGCTGATTTGTTGTTCGATTGTCTCCGTGGCCCCTAGTGTCCTCATGCGAGCTGCATCGGCCCTATGCTGAGCTGCTCCAGTGGGCACAGCTGCTCGGCAGTTACCAGAGGGACATGCTGCTACCCTTCCTGCTGCCCACGTACTGACATTTCCTGTGCGGCTTCGGTCGTGTGCCTTTGTCATCAACTCCTGTCGTTTCCCTCAGCCTGAAGTCCTCTGGGCTTGCTGGTACAGCAGGTCAGCTTCCCTGAACTTCATAAGAAAGCTTGTCATTTTATGTGTGTTTGTGTTGATGAGCTGGGCCTTAGGAAACTGACTGTATATTAAGGAACGGTGTATAGTGGTTTGTGTGTGTTGTGTGTGTGTGTGTGTTCAAATATTATAGAAACTTTGAGAAACACCATCATGTTTAGTCACTACCCAAAACGAGTGCTTATATTTATTTACATTTACTGTAAAATGAAACAAGAACTCGGTCGGCAGACCCAAGACTGGGGTTTCTATGATAGTAACCCTTCCAGCATCTATTATAGAAAGTTTAAGTTGCAGTAAGATCCTTGGGCTCTGGGCTGTGGAAGCATTTTTAATGCATTTGCAGATGGAGGCTGCTTACTGCAGTGCCCAGTTTCTAAGTCCTTAGAACTAGAAATTGTGATCTGCAAATTCAATGTGTTTGCTACACAGTTAGGCTGGTACCAAGGTGATTGCTTTGGCTTTTTTTCTTATGTATTCTAAAGGCTCCTGCCTCAGTCTCTGAGCTCCAACTCCTCCCAGCGTCTGGGAGGAGCTGTCAGGGCCAGACCATCCAGATTTCCCCAGCCAAGTCAGTCTAAGCTTTTCAATGCCAAACTCTGGAATTTTTGTTCTCTCTTCTTTTTCTTCTTCTCTTCTCTCCTCTCTTCTCCTCTCTTTTTTAAACTCCAAATTGCCATGTCAGCACTTTGGCTGGACAAGGGTGCTAGCTTTTTGGGTAACAGCTCACAAACATGAGATCATAACTTCATATAAACTTACAAGAACTATCCCACTTAAAAGGATACTATTTGAACATTTTTTATATTAAGGAACAAATAGTATATGTTTATAAGATCAGTAAAACTGATCTGAATTCATCTTGAAACATCAGCAGGGACTTTAGTTAGAAGACCTTAGTGACAGCACTCAGATGTGATTTTTGTTAGGAACGGCTGCACTGTGCCTACCTACTTCACTGTCAGTCTGTAACAGAGAAGTGATATTAACCATGAACTTGATCTCTCAATTAAGGATTTGACTTTAAGCTTTAAAAAAAAATCAGTTTAACTCATGCCAAAGCAAGAGCCTTTCTTTATACTTATTATGTGTTACTAGTCTTTTGACACACGGTTGTATAGCCCTGGCTGCCTTGGACTAGAAACTAGGGTGGCCTTGAACTCACAGAGATCTGCTTGCCTCTGCCTATGGAATACTGGAAATAAAGGCATGCACTACCACACCCAGCTGCAGTTCTCTTTTCTGTTACCTTTTTTTCCCCATTTTTTATGCGTATGGTATTTTGCCTCATGAATGTCTGTTTTATGTATGCTCGATACTCCTGGAGGTCAGAAGCACATGCTGGATACCCTAGGACTGGAATTACAGTTATGAGTGTCCATGTGGGTGCTGGGAATCAAACCTGGGTCCTCTTCCAGTACAGCAAGTGCTCTTAACTACTGAGCCTCACTCCATGCCCTGGGCATTTGTAATGTGTGGTCTCGGGGAACCTTGTACTTTCCGGTGCTGACTGTGAGTCATGCTGAAGGATGACAGTGATCTGTTATCTGCAGGGAGACACGTGGCAATCTGCTGAAGTGTGTTAGGAAGTCTCGTAGTCCTGGGGTTAGATTACTCGGTACCAACCTTCAAGAAGGCAAAAGGAAATGTCATGTATTAGTGACTTTCACATCACTAGGACACAACAACCTAAAGAGAAGTATTCACTTTGGTTCATGGTTTCTGAGGGTTCCATCCCTGGACACTTGGCTTCAGCACTGCCATTATGGTACGAACATTCGGAAAGACTGTTCTTCACTTCAGGTCAGGAAGCAGCCAGAGCAAGATACGCTCCAGAGGCCCAGCTCCAGTGACTTGCTTCCTCCAGCTAGTGAGGTCACAGGGGGTTAACCCGTCACCACAGCAGATCTCCCAGACATGGCTGTCCAGGCACTTTGTAATCCAGTCACTGATGCTCAAGATGAGCCATCAGCTACATAGCTGCTAAAGTGGCTTTTCCTACCAGCGTTAGATGCCTGAGAGACTAAAGAAGCTGCTGACAGGTTCATCTTAGGCTTCTGTGTGATTAACTGTGTCCTTAAAGCAGTTTTTATTAATCTGTGTATGTGTGCACTAACACCACAGCACACACAGTCAGGACAATCGTGGAGGTATAACAGGCTAGTGGGGTTTTCCTGTCTGCACCCCTATTTCACCACAGTGCTACTGCATCAGCATTGTGTGGAGTCTGGGATCTGAACTCAGGTTCAGTCACTAACAACACAGGTTCTGATGCCCCAGAGGCATGTGGGCCCATCTCAGGGAGTCTCCCTTGCACCACTTCAACCTTTTTCTACTGGGTGGGGATGGAGTCAATGGTAGAGCGGTTTCCTACCGCAGCTGAGGACCTGGATTTCATTCTCAGCACCGACCAGAACAAACAACAGAAAACTTGGTCCTTTCCCAAAGATGCCGTATGAATTTCTTATTCATTTGCATTTGCCTATATAGATCCTCCTTAACAAATGGATTTAGATTTTTAGATCGTATTCAACAAACCTCTCTGTAAAGCTCTCTGAGGCTGTTCTGTGGCCCACTGTTGCATTGCTGGATCTTGACTGACATTTTTGAATTTTACACAGGTGATATTCTTGAATTTCATGGTCCAGAAGGAACGGGGAAAACAGAAATGCTTTATCATTTAACAGCCCGATGTATACTTCCAAAATCAGAGGGTGGACTGCAAATAGAAGTCTTATTTATTGATACAGATTACCACTTTGACATGCTGCGGCTTGTGACAGTTCTTGAGCACAGACTCTCGCAGAGCTCGGAGGAAGCCATCAAGCTGTGTCTGGGCAGGCTGTTCCTGGCGTACTGCAGTAGCAGCATGCAGCTGCTGCTCACGCTGTACTCGCTGGAAGCCCTGCTGTGCAGTCACCCCTCTCTCTGCCTGCTCATTGTGGATAGCATGTCATCCTTCTACTGGATAGACCGAGTCAGTGGAGGGGAGAGTGTGACCCTGCAGGAGTCAACACTGAAGAAGTGTGCTCAGCTCCTGGAGAGGCTCGTCACCGAGTACCGCTTGCTGCTGTTCGCAACAACGCAGAGTCTGTTGCAGAAAGGCTCAGACTCAGCAGAAGGGCCTTCTTCCTCCAGGCCCCCGTGCGATGGAGACGTGGACTACAGAGCCTATCTCTGCAAGGCCTGGCAGAGGGTTGTGAAGCACAGAGTCCTCTTCTCTAGAGACGATGAGGCCAAGAGCAGCCGGTTCTCATTAGTTTCACGACATTTAAAAAGTAACAGTTTAAAAAAACACGTTTTTATGATTAGAGAAAGTGGGGTGGAGTTTTGTTGATCTGTATCATCAGAAAGGCTTTCGGTGCACTAAGGCAAGTCTTTAAAGTCTTTTATAGGCTAAAGTGGTTTGATTCTAAAGGTTTTGATTCTGGGGAAATTAATATAAACAGTACAGGAAAACTCGAAGCTGCTCTGTCCCCTCCAGGGTGGGGAAGGTCAATCAGAACTGAACTCCACTGAGCTTGTTTTGAGGCTCAGTGCATGATACACATGTCAGACCGAGTCACTTTCTGAGCACTTTAGGAAGAGCTCGCTGCTGGCCCCTGGCCCCTCGAGGCTGTGACTGGAGTGTGCAGCGCTGATATTCCAGCTGAAGGAAGCAGCACAGGGCCACCTGCCCATCTGCCTCCCTCAAGAAACTGGAATGAGCTGGGTCTGGAGGAGGCAGGTGGATCTCTGTGAGTTCAAAGCTTGCCTGGTCTATATAGTGAATTCTAGGATAACCAGAGCTGCATAATGAGATCCTGTCTCCAAAATCCACTCGATAAACAGATAGCTAGCTAGCAGGGTGAGGCTGGAGTGTTCGAGTCTTCCTCCTTCCTCTCCCCCATTTTCCTCTCCTCTCCTGCTTCCCCCGAGGATGTCATATAATTCAAGCTGCCTCTGCCTCTAGGTAGTCTGGTAAACAGTTGTTGCTCCTTGCAGCCAGCAAATTTTGATGAGTTACACTTGAATTCAAGATGAGTTTCCATTGTTTTGGGGTTCTGTGTAATTTTTCAAACACAGGGAAATGATGTACTCATTTTAGAGTTCTGAGTTTATTTTGGAATGCTCATGTCATTAATTGACCGATTCTGAATTGTCGGAAGTATATATCCGTAGTGTTCTCTTCCTTGTCTAGAACAGCCAGAGACCAGCCTTTCCTTTCCAGCTGTGCACTGAGGGAGGGGGACTCAGAAAGAGTTTGCACTGCTCAGAGGTGTCCTAGTCAAGATTGCTAGTGCCATGATGAAACACTGTGACCAAAAGAATGTGGAAGAGCCTTGAAAGGGTTTATTGGTTTAGACTTCTCTATTTGAAGGAGGTCAGGATAGGAACTTATGAGGCAGGAACTTTGAGGCAGGAGCCAATGCAAAGTTCATGGAGGGGGCTGCCTCCTAGTTTGCTCAGTCTGCTTTGTTGTATAACCTAGGACCATCAGCCTGGGGTGGCCCCGCCCGTGGTGGGCTGGGCCCTCCCCCATTAATCACTAAGAAAATGCCCTGCAGGCTTGCCTACAGCCTGATCTTTTGGTGACGTTTTCTCAACTGAAGCTCCCTCCTCTCTGGTCCTCTCTGGTGACTGTAGCTTGTATCAACTTGACATAAAACCAGCCAGCATGGAGTATGTGTAGGAAGAAGGCTTTAGACAATCCCTTTACGCGTTCTGATCCAGGGGAAGGCCCACGTATGATGTTCAGAATAACTGCTATTCTCAAACCTGTTAATGCCTTATGTCACAAAATATCTTGTTCACCTTTGTTCTTGTGGCTTTGTTCATTCATATCACCAGAGGTTTATGAGTTAAAAAGCATCCTGTAGAGAAGCTGAGAATAAATTCCTTGGGCATAGCCATATAACTTGCTGTCTGCCCTGCCCTGCCTGTGTCCCTGAGCCTGCCCGCACTCACCCTGGCCTTCTGAGGCTGTCTTCTGTGTCTTGAGCCTGCTGGGCTGGACAGTCCTGAAGCAGAGAGGGTAGGAGCTGACTTCTCAGCCACTGCAAGGTGGACAGCACTTATTTGAGTAATGCTTTCCTCGGTGTATCATGCTCCTCAGTTAATTCTTCTCATAGACTAGGGCTGTGTCCTCATGAGCGAGAAGGCTTTTTTTAAACCCAGGCTCACTGTATAGCTCTAGCTGCCCTCCTGATTGCAGGTATTAAAGATGTGTACTGGTGTGCCTGCCTCATTAATATGATTTAAAAATAGTTAAGGGGCTGGGGATTTAGCTCAGTGGTAGAGCAATTACCTAGGAAGCGCAAGGCCCTGGGTTCGGTCCCCAGCTCCGGAAAAAAAAAAAAAGAAAAATAGTTTGAAACTAAAATGCAATTATATAATTTCCATATTCCCTTTCCTACCCCTAATCGCTACCATGTGCATCACCCACCTTCCTCTCAAATTCACTCATGTTTTTGGGCTTGTTTTTCTAATTGTATATAAATATACAGATATTTTAATTGTATATAAATACACAGACAATTCCTAAACATACAGTCTTCTCAGTCCTTATAATGTTACTTGTATGTATGTTCTTAGGGCTGACTGCTATTGAGTAACCAGTTGGAGAACTTTCCCTGGGGAAGACTGTTGCCTGCTCTTAGCAGTCCTTAGTTGCCTATAGATTTTTGTCTAGGACTGGGGCCCCATGAGATCTCCCCTTCCACGTTAGCATGTCTATCGGTTCAGGTCCTTTAGACAGCCATGTTGTTGAGCTTTCTTCTGGCGATTCTAGGAGACACAACCTGGCAGCATACATCCCGTTCTCTGACGCTTACAGTCTGTCCCCTTCTTCTGAGATGCCCCGCGAGCCTTGGTGCAGGGTGTGTTGTAGATGGATGACGGGCAGGACAGCGCATGCCCACTTGTTCTCTTCATCTTGACTCCTGTAGTTTTCTGTAATGGCTTCTGTTGCAAAGAGATGTTTCTTTGTTGAGGGATGAGAACTATACTTTGTATATTTACAATGCACAGAGGAATTATGCTGCTTTAATAAAGTGGTTTATTAATATAATTTTAAACATTTCTGTATTTCATATTTCCAATTTTTTTTTAATAAAAATAGTTCTTGTGTCTGCCAGCAAGTGTGTGGAGTTGAGAGGCCGGCTCTCGGGATTGGTTCTCTCTGCCATCTTGTGGGGTGCAGGGGTCAAACTCAGCCCGTCAGCACCGCACACGTGCACCTCTGCATGTTATTAGTGTTTGAATTTCCCTGTGGTCAGGTCACGTGACCTGTGGAATCTACCACTTTTACAGTGCTGTTGGCTCATAGAGGACAAGCCAGCCCCTTCCCTCTCAGACCTGCAATCTCGTAAAGTGTGTGACAAGCGACTTTGCAAGGCTTAGCAGAGCTCCACCCATCAGCTCTGCCCTTGATGGGATTGGGTTTCCTTTTCCCTTAATGAACTGGATTATTCAGGAACATGATTGGAAAATAACCAGCTTCTGTCATAACCTAAATTATCAACTGTATATTAACGTGTCAGATCAAGGACTTAGATGACTTAAAAAGATGCTGTCTGGCCTAATGGATGAAATTAACAACACTGGTTGATGAAATTTTTTTTCTATTAAACTAAAAGTTATGCTAATGGGACTCCATGAGCACCGTGGAAATTCCAGTGCCTGTGGGGGAAAGGGGACTTAAAAGAAGGAAGAAGTGTGTTATAAATTATATAGGTAGCAGATGCAGGGTGATAGATAGGACCAGAAGAAAAGGTGAGTGGTTACAGACCTTAAAATACTGATCTTATTTATTAGGGGGGGGGGAGTCCTTAGGGCCATGGTCAGAATCTAGTTATAAACATGCATGTTTGCTCCAGACATTCCTTTTGGAAGATACAGAGCTGAGATAGCATGTCACCTGTTTGTGGAGGCAGGTGACATGTAGCCCAGGCTGGCTCTCACAGTAGCGGCTTTACCCTTTCTCTTCCTTCTGTATATCTTGGTTTCAGCCCTCGCTCACACACATCTATTGCTAGGCAAGCTTTGGTGGAGGGAGAAAAATGATTCCAGAAGGCAAGGAAGGGTGGTGCCTTGGTGTGCTGGGCACTGTGTGGCCCTGAGGGCCTGAGTACCTTCCCTAGAGCCCACGTAAAAAGCCAGGCATGGGGGTACACACTGCAACCCCAGCACTGGGAAAGGTGGAGACAGGCTGAGCCTGGGACCCGTGAGAAAGACCTGTCTCAAAGCACAAGTGACAGCAGCCGAGGGATGAGCTGAGGGTGACCTCTGACCTCTAATCACATGCTCATGTCCCTCCCTGCACTGATGTGCACGTAAATACAGGAGAAACCCTGAGGTGTTGAATGAGTAAAGCTGATGAAAAGCATGTTATTCTAAGAAATTAATGATAAAACAGCTACTGTTATCCCAGAATACTCACTGACAGCCATTAATGCTATTAAGGCTTATTTGCTTATTTGAATTCTTGCCCATATGTGTTTAGGGAGAAATGCATTTCCAGTAATAGCTGAATATGTACTATGGATTTTTTTGGTTGATTGGTTGGTTTTGTTTGTCTTTTTTGAGACAGAGTCCTGGCCTTGTAGATCAGGCTGGCCTTAAACTCATAAAGATCCACCTGCCTCTACCTTCAAGTGTTAGGATAAAGGTGTGGGCCACCACGCCCATGCCCAGAGAATATGTAGGTTTTTTTGAATGGAACAGAGGGCCTTGTGCATGCTATGCAGATACTCGAGGACAGGATGTGCCACCATGTCCAGCTTTGACAAACTACATAATTTTTGATAACCTCACTAAAACAGAGAGGGGGTAAAATTGGGACACAAAGTGTCCGAGAGCTGTGAAGCTAGTGGCTCACTACATTCTGGGAGAGGGCAGTGTCTGATGTCCCTCTGATGAGTGTGGTCACTCTAATTTGGGAAAGTGCTATAACCTACAGTCTTCAAACCCTGAGCTGTGGGGCCCTCGGGGTCAAGGACAAACTGACACTGTTCTAGCTGGCATCTGCTGGCTGGGAGAGTCACAAATCTTGAAAATTATTATTTTTTTCTTTTTAAAGTTTGGGACAGACAGATGAAACAGGAGTGACAAAACACTGCTGACATCGCAGGTGGTTTTTAGTTGTAGTTCTTAGCTCACTGACAGGAAATGATAATTTGCCATGAAATTGAAGACAATTTCTAGAACTGATCAAACATATATACAAAAAAACCCTACAATAAAAACATTAAGAGTGAAATGTTGTTGGACATGTCCCTTTTAAAATTGCCTCAGTTTGATGCCAGGCATATTGGTGCACGCCTTAAATCCAGCACTTGAGAGGCAGGAGCAGGTGGATCTCTGATTTTTAGGCAAGCCTGGTCTACATAGTAAGTTCCAGGACAGGCTATGTAGAGAGAGCCTGTTTCAAAAACCAAAAACAAATAAAATTGGCCCAATTTAATACTGTCCCTGAAGTCCAAATTAATCTCCTGAGTAGGAAACATAAGTTTTGTTGCTTTTTAAAAACATTATTTTTATTTTAAATTATGTGTGTGTCAGTGTGTGTGTGTGTGTGTGTGTGTGTGTGTGTGTGTGTGTGTGTGTGTGTGTGTGTGGGTGTGTGGTGGAGGTGGTGGTGGTGGTGGTGGTGCCCATGTGAGTGCGGGTGCCTGCAGGGTCCAGAAGAAGTTGTCGGATCCCCTGGAACTGAGGTTACATGTAGCTGTGATCTGCCTGATGTGGGAGCTGGGAACTGAACTCCAGTCCTTGACAAGAGTACCTACCCTGATTCTGTTATTTTAAAACAGAGCCTCATTATGTGGCTGAGACTGGCCCATGCTTGCTTAGAATTTATAGTTTCCCTGCATCGGTCTCCTGAGGACTGGGATTACAGGTGTGTGGTACCATACCCACTGAAAGGTAGGCTTTTAACATGGCAGATACTCCCCATCAGCTGTGGGTTACTTGGAAATTGGTGCCTGTTTAATAATGTGAAATTCACCTTGTGCTGTGCACAGTGTATGCTGACTGAGTTTCCAGCTTGTCAAGGTCAGCCACAATAACTGGGGTCTACATGCACAGCCCAAATATCAGTCCTGTTGGAACAAATTCAGAGGGCAAGACCACAAAAAACATTCCGACATCTGGGTTGATATGGTATGGACTAAACCATTTGGAAATAATGCCTCCAACATCCCACTGTGTCCAGAACTCGCTGTCAGATCGTCACCGGGCACAGCTAAGAGAAGAGACGGGTTGTTCAGTTAATCTTGAAAACGAGTAAAGGCGGTTTGGGGAAACAGTGGGGAAGAACAGTATGAGATGTGGGAGGGGCTAAGGGAAGGTGATGGTGGTGGATGTGGTCAAATCACATTGCATACGTGATTGGAAATTGCCACCATATATGTATGCAGCTTGAATCCTGGAACCCTGACTGTGGATGGCCCGGGAATGAAGAAAGGACAGCTATTGTGAACAAAGCAAACTCAGCATCGTTCTTACTAGATGCAGCACAAGCGGCTGTATCTTGGGAGGGAGGGGCTAGTTGTCTTGGGAGGAGGTCATTCCCGAGGAAAGCGCTGTCATTTCTGCTCAACATGACCATTCTCATGTCAACAGTTCACATTCACTAAGGACTTTACTCCCTGCAGCAAATGTCATTAATTATGTGTAATTGGACTGGAGAGATGGCTCAGTGGTTAAGAGCTCTAGCTGCTCTTCCAGAGGACCCAGATTCAATTCCCAGCACCTACACAGCAGCTCTCAGCTGTCTGCAGCTCTAGTTCCAGGGGATCCAACTCCCTCACACAAACAGTCATGCAAGCAAAACAAAGCACATAAAATAAAAATAATCATTAAAAGATTTATAAAAATAATTATAATTAATATATATGCTAAAAATGCATTTTACAAGGCACAAGGTAGGGACAAATGGTCATTATTGGGCTGAGAGGTTTAGCTCAAAGAACAGTTGGTCTAGTGTGTGTAATGTGTGTTCAACCTCATCTCTGAAGAAATAAGTCGTTACTTAAAGATTGTATGATTATGTACATGGAAACCCAAAATTACCTGTCCAGAGACGAATAGAATTGGAATTTAACAAACTTGCTAGCTAAAAGAGTGACATTGAATGTTTGTAATTGGTGAGGCTAGCGACACAGCTCGTGATTAAGAGCTTCAGCCGCTCTCACCAGGTTTGACCCCAGCTCCCACATGGCAGCACACAACCATCTGTAACTCCAATTCCCAGGCCTCCTCTGGCCTCTGTGGGCACCAGACATGTATGTACACACATGTACATGCAGGCAAATACTCATACACAAAATAAAAATATTTTAAAAAATAGGAAAATAAGGATCAATGTCATCAGTAATTAAAAATTACGAGTTCAGAATACAGCCCAGCAGTTAGAAAGCACTAACCACCAACCTGTTCCATCTCCAGGACCCACAGGGAGGAAGGAGAAAACCAGTTTTAGCAAGGTTATCCTTGACTTCCACACACTCACTGTGGTGTGCTCACTGCCCCCTTCCCATACAAGATAAATAAAAAGTTAAGATCTATCAAGATCTCAGTAAGATGTCATCACATACACTGATGACAGGAATAAGGACCCCGATTGGTGGCTGGTGGCATGGAGAACCATGTGGTTCACCATTGGTTTACCCAATACCAAATGCTCATCCCCAAAACATACATACACTGTACATACCGAGCAGGCTTTCTTTATTAGGAGTATGTATGTACATACCGAGCAGGCTTTCTTTATTAGGAGTATGTATGTATGTACATACGTGTGTAGAACAACGATTGATGGGAAAAGAGGTCATGAACTTGAAAGAGAGCACGGGGGAGTATACGGAGGGTTTGGAAGGGCAAAGGGGAAATGGGGAAAAGATGTAATTATAATCTGAAAAAAATAGTTTCCTTTTCAAAGAAGGAAATACAGTTGGGCAGTAGGGGCATGTGCCTTTAATCCCAGCACTCAGAACGCAGGGGCTGGTGGATCTCTCAGCCCAAGGCCAGCCTGGTCTACAGAGCACGTTCCCAGATAGCCAGGGCTACACAGGGGAGAAACCTTGTCTCGAAAAACAACAACAAAAAGAATTTTTAATTTTAAAAAAGAAAATACTAGAAAAAATGTAACTTGGAATTTGTTAATATAAATTGATATCTGAACAAAACTTGGCAAGTTTTCCACAAAAGTTTTACCTTCTAGAAAGGTGTTTTCAAACATGAAAGCTATCTTTATTTGACACCAAAACCAATGATAACAAACCATAAGAGAACAAGGGGATGGAGCTGCTGCCATGCCTGGTGAAAATAATGTTTTTTGAGACGTATTTCCCCACATAAAGTTCATGCATCCGAAGTACACTAATCATGGTGTAGCACAGTGGTAGGGCACACTTAACGTGCACATGTCCCTGGGCTCAGTCGCTGTTGCCAACAAAGTAAGGATACTCTACGATGGCTTTAGTGTTCTAAGTTATACAGCGTTCATTTTAGAGTATTTTCTTTTAGAAAGTGTGTGTGTGTGTGTGTGTGTGTGTGTGTGTGTGTGTGTGTGTGTGTGTGTGTGTGATTTGCATCTATGCAGTGCTCCCTGAGGCCAGAAGGGGGGCGGTCAGGTGCTCTAGAACTGAAGCTGCAGTGTGAAGCTTAGGTCCTCTGCAAGAGCAGCAGGTGCTCGTAACCACTGAGCCACCCTGCTCCTAAAGAAACCCTCCACCTGCTAGTTGCCACCCCAAGCCCTTCTTTCCCCAGCTCCAGGTACCCACTCACTAATCCTACTGTCTGCTCTGTGCAACCTGAGTCACCTCCTGAGCCCTGGTGTTTTGTCTTGTCTTGTCTTGTAGTCTAGGTTATCCTTGAGTCACTAGGATGACCTGGAACTTCTGATCCTCCTGCCTCACTTCCTGTGTGCAGGAATCACAAGTATACACTACCACACACCCCTTTTTCCAGTATCAATCTAATCATTTAGGCTCATTGTTTTGCCTACCCGATTCCTACTAATGGACTCTTAATTTGTTTATATTTTCCCAAAGTCCCTACTTATGGCTTCGTGATAATCCAATTATATCTTTTAAATTTAAAACTGGGGCTCTTACTTAGCTAAAGGATGTTGGCAGCTTTGCGTTTTCAACACAGTAATCTCTACAATTAAAGGTTGTAAGACAAACAGGCCCACCATAAAGGTAGACTTTGGGAAGCATCCATGAATCTGAAGGGTTCAATTTGTGGACATTTCATTTGTATGAACCGGCAAATTTATATTTTTGCCTACTGTAACAAAACTTGTTATTTGTGATTGAAATTCTCCCTGAAGCGAGCGAGCCGCTTGCCCATACCTCTGTGACTGTTCAAGATGACAGGACTGGTTCAGCTGTGGTGGGGACTGCTGTGCGTTTTGTGGAGCCAGCAAATCGTTTAGCATTTGGGCTCTGACCTGAGTAGGATTATCTAAATTAAGGATGCAGCCTAATGTTTTGCAGATCTCCAGCCTGATGCTTTATACCATATTTCATCTGACGTCTCAAATTGACACACATTAACCTATACATCTTCAAACCTTTTCAAAATTATACTTGATATGAGCTTGATAATCAACTACCTTACTGCAGTGCAGAAGCTGGCAAGTGTAATAAGTGTTTCCATGGAAACCTTAATGTAATATTCCCTTGCTTTCATTTAAATTTCAATTTTAATATTGCATTAACATTTTTCACACTTAGTGGGTAGATATTTGAATTAATATCAAAGTGCCCACTCTAATATAAATAAAATATAAGAAATAAAAATGTGATTTTTCTTCTGAGGAACAAATGAACACGTAATCCAGGATGATGTAGAAATAACAGTACTTGAGTTTTAAATTGCTGGGTCCCATTCATTTATTTCAGAAATTCTTAAGGGACCACTGTGAAAGAGGAAGGAATGTTGGTGGATGGCTATGTAGTCTGTGTCTTTAACATCTGCAGTACAATTCCTAATTCCTCATGACTGTGCCTGATTTATTCTTCTCCATTCTTCTGACTAGATGACCTCCGAAGTCTCCTGTCTTCTATAAGTTCTTATTAGTGTCACGTATGGATGGTAGAACTTATCTTACTTAGAACAGCGGTTATTATCAAGTGAGGCTCTATTTGAATCCATTGTACAAAATCTAACATACCACAGATAAATTACAGTGTACACAGTATGCCTGATAAGGTTGTGATGCAGTATTGAAAATCTAAATAAGTAGGGTCAGGCGAGAGAGAAGGCTCAGTGGGTAAAGTGCTTGCCCTGCAAGCAAAGGACCTGAGTTTGGTGCCCAGCACCCACTTAGAAGCTGGCGTACCTCTGTATCCCCAGCTGTGGAAGTAAGGGAGACAGGTAGGTCCTGTGGGCTTGCTGGCCAGCCTGTTTAGCCAAAATGGTGAGCTCAGGTTTAGTGAGAGACTTTGTCTCAAAAGTAAAGTGGAGGGGCTAGAGAGAGGGCTCAGTAGTTGTCCCTGCAGAGGAACAGGGTTCATCTCCTAGCATACACATGGCAGCTCACGACCATCTCTAACCCCAGTTCCAAGGATCCAAAACCCTCTTCTGCTCTCCATGGACACTGCATTCATGTGACACACAGGCAAAACATTTGTACACATTCATTAAATTGATTGATTGATGGAATATTGATTAAAATAAAGAGGAAAGTAATGTAGGAAGATACTCAGAGTTACCTGTGGCTTACACAAACTTAACCTCTAAGACTGTAAGCCAGCCTCAGTAAATGTTGTCCTTTGTGAGTTGCTGTGGTCACGGCGTCTCTTCACAGCAACAGAAGACTGACTAAGGCGCATGTGTGAATTTGTGAGCAGTGGAGGGTACAGTTGGAATGAACACTTGGGTATCAGTAGTCTGCACTTCTTGAGTTGGACACTGTGATGGCTGCCTGTGATCCCAGCATGTGGGAGGCTAAGGCAGGAGGATTTCCTTGAGTTGGGGGCCAGCCTGAATTACAGAGTACCAGCCAACCAGGTCTGGTACCAAGACCCTTTGATTCTTGCTGATGCAATACAATGAGTATCATAAAATCCCATGTAAAACAGAAACTGAGTTAAGATTGTGAGGTTTCTTATTTCTCCCTGTCTTAGTTAGGGTTTCCATTGTTGTGAAGAGAGACCATCACCAAGGCAACTCTTATAAAGCACAACATTTAATTGGGGCTGGCTTATAGGTTCAGAGCAATCCATTAGCATCATGGCAGGAAGTACTGTTCAGGCGGGCGTGGCGCTAGAGGAGCTGAGAGTTCTACATCTTGTTCCAAAGGCAAACAGGAGAATACTGTCTTCCAGGCAGCTAGGTAGAAAGAAGCTCTCTCAAAGCCCACCTCCAAAGTGACACACTTCCTCCAACAAGGCCACACCTCCTAATAGTGCCACTTTCCAGGCCAAGCATATTCCAACTGTAGGGGTGGTTCTGATGCCCAATTGATTCTTGACCTGTCAGTAAAGAAGCCATGGCCCAATTGCTGGGCAGAAGGAATAGGCGAGACTTCTAGGTCTCTGGAGACAAGGGGACAGATGGCAAGGAAAGGAGTGGGGAGCTCCTCATGCTTCTGATGGAGAAAAATTGACCAGCTGTGTGAGATCTTGAAATGGAGTGACAGCGTAGGCCGCTTCTACAAGCAGGTGGTCAGGGGTGTTTAGCAAGAGCTGAGGTAACTGAGCAACTAAAATTAGGGCAGGCGGGAGGCCCAGAGCTAAGAGTATTGATAAGGCCACGCTAGTCACTGGAGTTTAATAAGGCATGTGTGCGTGCGTGTGTGTCTGTGCCCCTGTGCACCTGGAAGCCAGGAGGCACCATTGTCCTTCTCTACCACTCCTCACCTGCGTTTTGAGCACGGTCTCCCAGAATCTTTCTGTGCCAGGCAGGAGTCAAGCGCCCAAGCCCTCCTGGCTCTCCTCTTGAGCTGCAGTTATAGCTGTGGGGAGACCAGGCTTGCGATGTGGTTGCTAGGACCCACACTGCAGTGTATGGTTATGAAGCAAGCACTGTTAACCACAGAGCCATCCCTCCACCCCCCATACTAACATTTTAGAATGAACTGTGCCCTGCAAGCCTACCTTTCAGAAGTGGAAAAGGTGATGGCCAGTCAGGAGGAGCAAATGAGGAGCTGTCTGATGGGTGTGCATTCCAGCCTCCCAAGATAAAATGACTCTTCAGTTGTCTGCACAATGATGTATGTACTTACCACATTTAGTAAGATTAACACAATAAACACATGTGTATATTGCCACATTAAAAATTTCAAAGTAAATTTTAAAAGTGTAACTTGTGTTTAACCAGTCAGAATTTTATATTAGTTCTAGTTTTCATTTCTATTCTTACCCATGAAATTTTAATCTAATCTATTATACTACTTCTTTGATCATATTTTATTAGCTTTTGTCAAATTACATATTTGTAACAAATGTGTGCATATAAGTTTAAATCTGAAGCAGGTATTTAATAATTAATGTAAAAAGCTCTGCGGTTCAGTGGGGGTGGGGGTGGGGCTCAGTTGGTAGAGTGTCTGCCTAGCATGCATGAAGCCTTGGGTTCCAGTCTTACAGAAGCTTATGTCACACTCGTGAAACCCCAGGAAACTGGAGGTAGGTCACAGGGACATAAGGAGTTCAGTGCCATCCTGGCTCCATAACAAGTTTAGGTCCAATGTAGGTTCCATGAAACCCTGTCTCAAATACAAGAAATGTTAGGCTTACATCGCTACTGTTGAGAGCAACCAAAATATTTAAGTTCTTGATGAACCAAATATGCTGGTTGGTTTGATTGCTAACTTGGTATGATTTGGAATCCTAGAATTTGGAAGAATTTAGAATCACCTCAGAGCTATACCTTGGATATCTCTATCAGGATGTTTCCAGAGAGAGGGGTGAACTCCCCCCCCCCATATGGGTAGCACATGGACTGATATGCCATACTGTATTTATTTAAAAGGGGGGGTGGTCTTCAGAAGTGCTGACACACCTGAGAGCACAGATCCTGTGGGGAGAGAGCTGGATTCTCAGAAGTGTAGACGATCCTGGTGAGAACAGGTGAGATCATCACTTCTGCTCACATTCCTGACCCAAGAGGAACCTTCCTGGAGCCCTCTAGACACAGGAACCGAGGAGCAGTCTGAGACAGTTCCTTCCAGTTTCTGCCTGCACCCAGAGCTGATTCTGTTACACAGCTCTCTGTACCCAGATCCTGCTGGGAGAAAGCAGGTCTCCAGGAGTGCTGACACACAGGCTTACAGGAGGGTCAGGCCACTGTCAGAGACAGCAAGACCAGCTAACACTGGAGAGAAGCAGATGGTGAGAGGCAAGGGCAAGAATCTAAGCAACAGAAACGAAGGCCACTTGGCATCATCAGATCCCAATTCCCCCACCACATCAAGCCCAGGATACCCCAACACACCAGATAAACAAGATTCTGATTTAAAAATCACATTTCATGGTGAAGTTAGAGGACTTTAAGACAGACATAAATAACTCCCTTAAAGAAATACAGGACAACACAGGTAAACAGGTAGAAGTTCCTAAAAAGGAAAAACAAAAATTCCTTAAAGAATTACAGGAAAACACAACCAAACAGGTGCAGGAATTAAACAAGACCATCCAGCATCTAAAAATGGAATAGAAACAATAAAGAAATCACAAAGGGAGACAACCCTGGAGATAGGGAACCTAGGAAAGAGATCAGGAGTCATAGACACAAGCGTTACCAACAGAATACAAGAAATAGAAGGGGCAGAAGATACCATGGAAAATATTGACATAACCATTAAAGAAAATACAAAATGCAAAAAGCTCCTAACACAAAACATCCAGGAAATTCAGGACACAATGAGAAGATCAGACCTAAGGATAATAGGTATAGAAGAAAGCGAAGATTCCCAACCTAAAGGGCCAGTAAATATCTTCGACAAAATTATAGAAGAAAACTTCCCAAACCTAAAGAAACAGATGCCCATAAACATACAAGAAGTCTACAGAACTCCAAATAGATTGGACCAGAAAAGAAATTCCTTCCACAACATAATAGTCAAAACAGCAAATGCACAAAACAAAGAATATTAAAAGCAGTAAGGGAAAAAGGTCAAGTAACATATAAAGGCAGACCTATCAGAATTACACCAGACTTCTCAACAGAGACTATGAAAGCTAGATGATCCTGAGTAGGTGTCATACCGACACTAAGAACACAAACGCCAGCCCAGACTTCTATATCCAGCAAAACTCTCAATTAACATACATGGAGAAACCAAGATATTCCATGACAAAACCAATTTACACAATATCTTTCCAGAAATGCAGCCCTATAAAGGATAATACATGGAAAACTCCAACACAAGGAAAGAAACTACACCCTAGAAAAAGTAAGAAAGTAATCTCCTTGCAACAGAACCAAAATAAGAGAGCTACACAAACATAATTCCACCTCTAACAACAAAAATAACAGAAAACAACAATCATTGGTCCCTAATATCTCTCGACATCAATGGGCTCTATTCCCTAATAAATGAATAGACATAGACTAACAGACTGGATAGGTAAAGAGGACCCAGCATTTTGCTGCATACAGGAGACACAACTCAGTGACATAGCCAGAAACTACCTCAGAGTAAAATACTGGAAAACAATTTTCCAAGCAAATGGTCCCAAGAAACAAGCTGGAATAGCCATTCTAATATCGAATAAAGTTGACTTTCAACCAAAAGTCATCAAAAAAGATAAGGAAGGACACTTCATATTCATCAAAAAAATTCACCAAGATGAACTCTCAATCCTTAATATCTATGCTCCAAATGCAAGGGCAGCTACATTCATAAACAAAACCTTACTAAAGCTCAAAGCACACAGTGCACCTCACACAATAATTGTGGAGACTTCAACACCCCACTGTCATCAATGGACAAATCATAGAAACAGAAACTAAACAGAGACACAGTGAAAGAAACAGAAGTTAGGAACCTAATGGATTTAACCGATATCTATAGAACATTTCATCCTGAAACAAAAGAATATATACCTTTTTCTCAGCACCTCATGTTATTGTCTCCAAAACTGACCATATAATTGGTCACAAAACAGGCCTCAACCAAAACAAGAAGATTGAAATAATCCCATGCATCCTATCAGATCACCACAGACTAAGGCTGGTCTTCAATAACAACAGAGACGACAGAAAGCCCACATACACATGGAAGTTGAACAACGCTTTACTCATTGATAACTTGGTCAAGGAAGAAATTTAGAAAGAAATTAAAGACATTTAGAAGTTAATGAAAATGAAGGCACAACATACCCAAACTTAAAGGACACAATGAAAGCTGTGCTAAGAGGAAAACTCATGGCTCTGAGTGCCAAACAGAAACTGGAGAGAGCATATATCAGCAGCTTGACAGCACAAATAAAAGCTCTAGAACAAAAAGAAGCGAATACACCCAGGAGGAGTAGAAGGCAGGAAATAATCAAACTCAGAGCTGAAATCAACCAAGTAGAAACAAAAAGGACCATAGAAAGAATCAACAGAACCAAAAGTTGGTTCTTTGAGAAAATCAACAAGATAGATAAGCCAGACTAACCAGAGGGCACAGAGAGTGTATCCAAATTAACAAAATCAGAAATGAAAAGGGAGACATAACAGAAAATGAGGAAATTCAACAAATCATCAAATCCTACTACAAAAGCTCAACAAAACTGGAAAATCAGAATCAGATAAACCATCTAAACAGTCCCATAACTCCTAAAGAAATAGAAGCAGGTATTGAAAGACTCCCGAGCAAAAAAAAAAAAAAAAACCCAAAAACAAAAAAAAACACAAAAAACAAACAAAAAAAAAAATATACAAAACAAAAAAAAAAAAAAAAAAAAAAACCAAAAACACCCAGGACCAGGACCAAATGGGTTTAGTGCAGAATTCTTTCAGACTTTCATAGAAGGCCTAGTACTAATACTGTCCAAACTATTCCACAAAATAGAAACATAAAGAACACACTTATGCTTATACCTAAACCACACAAAGATCCAACAAAGAAAGAGAACTTCAGGCCAATTTCCCTTATGAATATCAATGCAAAAATGCCCAAAAATTCTCACAAACCGAATCCAAGAACACATCAAAGTAGTCATCCATCATGATCAAGTAGGCTTCATCCCAGGAATGCAGGGATGGTTCAATATACATAAATCCATCAATGTAATCCACTATATAAACAAATGCAAAGAAAAAAGGACCACATGATCATCTCATTAGATGCTGAGAAAGAATTTGACAAAATTCAACACCCGTTCAAGTTAAAAGTCTTGGAAAGGTCAGGAACTCAAGGCCCATATATCAACATGGTAAAAGCAATACACAGCGAATCAGTAGCCAACATCAAACTAAATGGAGAAAAACTTGAAGCAATCCCACTAAAATCAGGGACTAGACAAGGCTGCCCACTCACTCCCTACTTATTCAATATAGTACTCGAAGTCCTAGCTAGAACAATCAGACAACAAAAGGAGGTCAAAGGGATACAGATTGGAAAGGAAGAAGTCAAAATATCACTATTTGCAGATGCTATGATAGTATATTTAAGTGATCCCAAAAGTTCCACCAGAGAACCCCTAAACCTGATAAACAACTTCAGCAAAGTGGCTGGGTATAAAATTAACTCAAACAAATCAGTAGCCTTCCTCTACTCAAAGGATAAACAGGCTGAGAAAGGAATTAGGGAAATGACATCCTTTTCAATCGTCCCAAATAATATAACATACCTTGGTGTGACTTTAACCAAGCAAGTGAAAGATCTGTATGACAAGAACTTCAAGTCTCTGAAGAAAGAAATTGAAGAGGATCTCAGAGATGGGAAGACCTCCCATTCTCATGGATTGGCAGGATTAATATTGTAAAAATGGCCATCTTGCCAAAAGCAATCCACAGATTCAATGAAATCCCCATCAAAATTCCGACTCAATTCTTCATAGAGTTAGAGCAATTTGCAAATCCATTTGGAATAACAAAAAACCCAGGATATTGAAAACTATCTCAATAAGAAAAGAACTTCTGGGGGGAATCACCATCCCTGGCCTCAAACTTTATTACAGAGCAATAGTGATAAAACCTGTATGGTATTGGTACAGAGACAGACAAGTCAATGAATGGAATAGAATTGAAGACCCATAAATGAACCCACACACCTATGGTCACTTGATTTTGTTTGACAAATGAGCTAAAACCATCCAGTGGAAAAAAAGATAGCATTTTCAACAAATGGTGCTGGTTCAACTGGAGGTCAACATGTAGAAGAATGCAAATCGGTCTATTCTTATCATCTCCCTGTACAAAGCTCAAGTCCAAGTGAATCAAGGACCTCCACATAAAACCAGATACACTCAAACTATAGAAGAAATAGTGGGGAAGAATCTCAAACACATGGGCACTGGAGAAAATTTCCTATACCAATGGCTTATGCTCTAAGATTAAGAATTAACAAATGGGACCTCATAAAATTGCAAAGTTTCTGTAAGGCAAGGGACACTATCAATAGGACAAAATGTCAAGCAACAGATTAGGAAAAAATCTTTACCAGTCCTAAAGCACCTAAAGAAATGTTCAACATTCTTAGTCATCAGGGAAATGCAAATCAAAAGAACCCTGAGATTCCACCTCACACCAGTCAGAACAACTAAGATCAAAAACTCAGGGTACAACAGATGCTGTCATGGATATGGAGAAAGAGCAACACTCCTCCATTGTTGGTGGAATTGCAAGCTGCTATAACCACTCTGGAAATCAGTCTGGAGGTTCCTCAGAAAATTGGACATTGTACTACCTGAGGACCCAGCTATATCACTCCTGGGCATATACCCAAAAGATGCCCCAACATATAAAAAAGACACATGCTCCACTATGTTCATAGCAGCCTTATTTATAATAGCCAGGAGCTGGAAAGAACCCAGATGCCCCTCAACAGAGTAATGAATACAGAAAAGGTGGTACATCTACACAATGGAGTTCTTCTCAACTATTAAAAACAATGGCTGTTGCTGTAGAATTAAAATAAATGACTTTCTTTTATCCCACACTAGGTCCAGCACCTCAATGCCCCAAGATATCTGGTAGACATCTTCATCTCAGTCAGCAAAGCGTCTCACCTGCTTTGCTCCATCCCATATCACACTGTCAATGGCTACTCTCTGAGCCTGGCAGCAATCTCTCTACCCATCCAGTTCCCAAGGCAGGTTGCCACCATATCAGACATATACATTCCAATTCCATGACAGCCTGGTGTCTCCAGCCACTACATACTCTCTTGAATTCAATTAAATCACCACATGAAAGAACACACAACACAATAACCTCTGATCTAATTGATAACATAAAATTGCCCACCTAGACATAGAAAGCCCTGTACACATTCATCCCTTAAGAACATTCATAACAACCTGTAATGTGCAGAGAGGAATCTTAACATCCGCCTCCATGTTCTCTCGGCTGCTTCTCCTCTCCTCTCCAGTCTCTTCCTCCTCTCTAAAACTTCTCCCACCCATCCTTCCTTCTCGTCCAATGACAGGCCTCATTCTATCTTGTACTTGTCTACATCTGTATAATGATGTCATCCTACAAATGACTTCCTGAAATCCATAGGCAAATGGATGGAACTAGAAAATATCATCGTGAGTGAGGTAATCCAATCATAAAGGAACACAGTATGCACTCACTGATAAGTGGATATTAGCCCAAAAACTCGGAATATCCAAGATACAATCCACAGACCACATGAAGCTCAAGAAGACGGGTGACCAAAATGTAGGTGCTTCAGTCCTTCTTAGAAGGGGGAACAAAAATATTCATAGGAGGGGATATGGAGACAAAGTTTGGAGCAGAGACTGAGGAAAAGGCTACCCAGAGACTGACCCAACTAGGGATCCAGCCCATATATATACAGCCACCAAACCCAGACAATATTGCAGATGCCAAGAAGTGTATGCTGACAGGAGCCTGATATAGTTGTCTCTTGAGAGGCTTTGATAGAGGCGAATGCTCACAGCCAACCATTGAACTGAGAATGGGGTTCACACTGGAGGAGTTAGAGAAAGGATTGAAGGAGCTGAAGGGGTTTGCAACCCCATAGGAACAACAATACCAAGCAACCAGAGTTCCCAGGAACTAAACCACCATCCAAAGAGTACACATGGACAGACCTATGGCTCTAACTGCGTATGTAGCAGAGGATGGACTTGTTAGGCATCAATGGGAGAAGTCTTTGGTCCTGCCAAGGCTCGACACCCCCAGTGTAGGGGAATGCAAGGGCAGGGAGGCCAGAAGGGGTGGATGGATGGGTTGGGGAAAGGGGATAACATTTGAAATATAAATTTAAAAAATCCAATAAAAGGGGTTGGGGTGGGGGGAGAAATAGCTTCGTGGCAAAACCAAAAACAGGAAGAGGCCTGGCTACAGAAGCATCCATTTCTTCCCAGCCCCTGACTGACACTCAATCCGTAAGGCCAAATAAAACTTTCTCTTCTTGTGCTGATTTGGGGGTGGGGGGTAATTTGGTCACAGAGGTGAGAAAGTAACTCCTACACATTGGGCCGAGAAATGAGGGCACTGGTGTGACTGCCTGAACGTGGTCTCTAGAGCTGGTTTTCAGGGCCATTTTGAAAGATTCTTACCAAGGGCTGGGAAATAGAGTCCCATCTGTCTAGCTTAACAGGCTGTTCTGGTGAGGAACAAAAGCCCAGGATGCCTAGAGGAACGAAGACAGTGAGTTCCCTGCTCAGGAGGCAGCGGAGGAGAACGTAAGCCCCACTAGGAACTGGACTAGAGACCATAGGTGTTGCATTCTGCCAAAGAGCCATGAGTACTGGAGTAAGGCCAAACTCAGAAGTAAGGGATTAATGTGTGTGGTGCAGGAAATCCCAAGACAGCAAGGTATGGAAGCTGTATGTGTTCCTGTTTTAGCCTTCCAGGTCTACAAAGAGCAGTGGAAGGAAGAGGGGAGCCCGCAGTGCAGTACGGCAGAGAAGGAGAGCGGCAGAGGCAGAGGCAGAGGCAAGCCAGCACTGGAACCATAGGAGAGTCCCCAAACCATGACCCCATGGCCCCATGGCCCCATGGCCCCATGGCCCCACTTATAAAAACTCACCTTCATCCAAACAGGGTGGGGGGGAGATCCAGTAACCACTAAGCCAACTCTCCCTCTCCAACCTGTGAACATATTTAAAGATTTTTTTTATATTATACATTTAGTGTGTGTGTGTGTGTGTGACCACTAACCCACACACAGCCTCATAATGAAAAATAACTCTTTCAAACTCATTAAAAACAATTATTTCACTAGCTGTTTCCAGAATTTCCCATAAGAGGACAAAACAATGGGTCAAGTCCATTTGTGTCATATTCTAACAGGACATTAGCTGTTTGGTGTAGGAATGCTCACTAATTTACTTAATGTTGCAGGGAACTTTGTACTAGCCTGGAATTAATGTCAGTATTAAATATGGAGACAGACTGAGAATACACACGGGGACACAAACACACACACACACACACACACACACACACACACCACATATGATAATAAGTAATTTCCAAAATATTATATGGCTTGAAAGAAAATGGCCTCTATAAACTTGTAGGGAGTGGCATTATTAGGAGGTATGACCTTGTTGAAGTGGGTGTGGCCTTATGGAGGAAGTGTGTCCTTTGGGGTGGACATTGAGGTCTCAGATGCTCAAGCCAGTCCCAGTGTCTAGTTCCTCCTTCCTGATACTTGCAGATCAAGATGTAGACCTCTCAGCTCCATCTCCAGCACCATGCTGCCTGGACGCTGCCATGTTTCCCCCATGATGATACTGGACTGAACCTCTGAAACTGTAAGCCAGCCACAATTAAGTGTTGTCCTTTATAAGAGTTACCTTGGTCATGGTGTCTCTTCACAGCAATAAAACCCTGACTAAGTCAAGGCTGGTGATGTGGCCGAGTTGGTAGAATTCATACCTAGCTTGCCCCAGGCCTTGAGTTGGATCTCCAACACAGCATAAAGCAAGCACAGTAGTACACACCTGCAGCCCTACACTCGGAGGTGGAAGCAAGAGGAGTAAGAATCAGGCCAATCTGAGGTATGTGAATCCCGGTCTTAAGTAAAAAAATAAAAAAACAAACAAATGAAGCACCTCCGTCTGCTACATCGTATAATTTAGAATACATTTTTCTACCTAAATGGAATCATTTTGATAAAAATATCTGACGTCAGTCCTTCATCCGTTCGCAGTCCTTCTCTCACGGGCATTTTCTAGTCAAGCCTATACACAGTCCTTAGACGCCACTGGCATGTCCCTCTCTCCCAAGAGCTGCTGCTGGCTTCCCTAACCCAAACCTGAGCCAGTCATCTTTCCTGTGTCCCCATGTGAACTGTTGGCTTTGCATGCATCATGTTTTCTTGTATTAAATGTCAGGCCTGCAAGGTGGCTGAACAGCCAACTCTGATTCCCCGAGTCTGATCCTCATCCAACTCCCTCAGGGTGCCCTCTGACCACCATACATGTATGGTGGTCACACACACACACACACACACACACACACACACACACACACACACACACACACTAAATGTATAATATAAAAAAAATCTTTAAATATGTTCACAGGTTGGAGAGGGAGAGTTGGCTTAGTGGTTACTGGTCCTTGCTCTTGCAAAGGACCTGGATTCAATTCCTAAAACCACAGATGGTCTGTAGCCTGTAACTCTAGTTCTAGGGATCCAAAACTCTCTGTGGCCTCTGGGCACTGCATTCATATGATGACAGACACACATGCAGGCAAAACACCCATACACATAAAATTGAAAATAAATAATTAGCTGGGCATGGTGACACATGCTTTTAATCCCAACACTCAGGAGGCCGAGGAAGCCAGATCCCTATGAGTTTGAGGGCAGCCATGGTCTATATAGGGCGTTCCAAGACAGCCAAGGCCTCATAATGAGGCCCTATCTCAAACAAACAAACAAACAAACAAATAGGAAAAAACCTACAAAATTATTCCTTTACCCTCATTTCGACTTTTGCTTCCCAGTCAGTGTGCTGTTAAGAGGAACATGACATTGCTACTATTACAACTGTGCCTAAGCTAGCTGTCCCCAAATCTCTACTTCTGTATTTTTCCTCTTTCACTAGTGACCATTTCTTCTGTTGGCAGCCTAGAAAAGTATGGGGCAGAGAACTAAGCTTGACAGTTGTAGATAACCTGTCTGCCAGCACCGTTTCCTAGGCCCTCCCTCTGTGGGAAGAGCATTCCCCAGCGAGCACAGTGAACCAGGACTCCATGGGGAGTGGTCATTTTCAACTAGCATTCTTCCTGGCCAGAGCAGCAAGGGAAGATCCCAAGGGTGAGGGAATGAAGCTAAGCCACTAGCATCTCGCCAGGTAAGCAGAGAGAGTTCCTATGCTGCCATCATCCTAGCATCCAAACATGATGGCTTTCTCTACATGGGGGCTCATACCTGAATAGAACAGTGACAGACCTTGACCTCAGACCCAAATCCCAGACACCCGAAGCTTCAGAAGAAAACATTTCTTTAAGGGAACTCCCATTAGCACTACCTTGAGGGAGACGATCTCCCTCAGGACTGACATTGATTCTATGATTTTATTTAACTTGGTGCTGAGTCCCGCCCCGCACTTGAGAGATGGAAGCATGAGGACCTGGTACTCAGGGGTCGTGCTCAGGTACATAGCCAGTTTAAGGGCCCTACTCAGTAATCCAAGCTTATAAATGTCCTGGTCAAATCCTTCATGTCCTTTGAGGCCTCTCCGGTCCTCTGTGGCCAGAGCTAAGTGCTGCAGACTTGCAGCACCCTCCATTTGAGACTCGTGTGCTCTCTTGGCTAACCTCCCATTAGTCCCCATAGGACTGAGTTCCAATCCCATTCTTTTATGGCTTCCACTGAGTTTGCTACTTTACTGCATAGGAGGTACCCAGTAATCAATGGCTATTGGTTGGAGAATCGGAGGCAGGTTGTTCCTGGCCAGTGAAGGTAGAAAAAACAACTATAGTGTGGGTGGGAATGGTTGAATTTCCTGGCCAGTGATACCATTCGCTTGTCCTCCGAGTGGGTCCTCCAAGCCGCGGTTTCATCTGTCCACACCCATTATTATTGTTCTCCTGATGCTTGACATTATGCTCAACTTTGTAGCTGGATTCGTTTAGCAGAGCGCTTCTGGAACTATTCCTAAATGCTCAATGTGCTATTTAAATTGGACGCCTCTAATGAAGAGCAGGGTGTGCGGAGGGAGAGCAAACCTGGGTTCGAATGAGAACATGCATTTTACATTTGGGTGAGTGAGAGGCTTATTAAAGCAACATGTCCTATTCTTCATGCTAAAATCTAATAAGGTCTATTAAATTAAAGTATTAGGGGCCAGGGCTGTGACTCAGTGCTGGAGCCCTTGCCTGGTGTGCTGGGGGCCTGGGTTCCATCCTCGCACTCAGGGGAAGCTGGCATGGTGGGCATGGCAGTACATCACGTAACTTCAGCACTGAGGAACAAGTCCAACACAGTATCTGGGACCATTTCCTCCCTGCAGAGCAGCTCGTCTCCCAGTCACAGAGAGTAAGGGTGAAACACACATCTCTATATGCATAGCACGTGTGTTGTAAATGGCCCTTGACTGAGTTGTTAGAGTCGGCCGTGAGCTAACATGGGCTGCAAGGGACTGCTTTGTCCTGCCATGAATCCTGGTCCCAGTACTCCCTAGGACAAAGGACTCTCGGGCCCTTGGGAGACAGCTCTTGAGGCTCTGCAGCAGTACCACTGAGCTCTCGCAGATGAGCAGGGGTCCCTGCTCACATGTGCATGACTTAGGTTCACACCCAGGACCCGGGACTCTGCCTTCCTGCCAGGCTTCTGCATGGTGCTCTGGAATTAGTCTGATGGCCCCAGACTCTGAGGCTGCTCTGTGATCTATGCTAGTGAGATCTATGAGATCTATGAGATCTATGCTCTGTTTCTTTCTGTGTTAGCCCACAGGCCTGCTGTGCCTTCTCCGGCCGGTGGAGCCCTGTTATTTTACTACACAAAATAGGACTCAGCCACTGACCCTTAGAATAATCAAGTATTTGTGATGGATAAGCAGATCACCATTAGGAAAGGGATTCTTGGAGTCTCTGCAGAAACAAATTCACCTCATTTGAAATGAGTCAAACTAGGGCGGGAGACTCTGCTGAAGAGTCAAAGCAATGCTGCTCTTGCAGAGGACCAAGGTTGGCTCCTCCTACTCATGGAAGGCTCATGACCACATGTAACTCCAGTTCCAGGAGCCCCAGCGCCCTCTTCTGGCCTCCACCAGCACCCGCACACATGCACACATGCGCATCCATAATTAAAAATAAAAGAGCAACTAGTTGAACCATCACTTCACAGGCAAGGATCCCCAGGAGCTACAGAAGACCTCACTGCATTTCTACAGCAAGAAACACTCTCCTGTCTTAAGTTTGCAGACGTGAGGGTAATTCAGATCCTACGTGTGAAAGCTAAACCTGAGTGCACGATGTCACGGAGAGCATGTGGCCATGCAGAGTAGGCAGTGTTCTCTCAGGTACCGAAAACCCACATCTTAAGGCGAGGCATTCCAGAGACAGAGGCGGGCAGATCTCTGAGCCTGAGGCAAGCTGCTCTAAGAGTTAGTTCCAAGCCAATATGCACTACATGGCAAGACCCTGTCTCAATAAAGAAAACACAGATTGACCCCAGGAAGGGCTGGGAAGACCAGCACAGGGGCCTCTGTCTATGCCTGTGGGGAAGCCCTCAGGCCTGCTGGGTAAAGAGTGCAGTGTGTGATGTCACATACAGACACCCGGAAGTAACCCTTCACCTATGCTTCATTAGGAAGCCCAGTTTACTCACTGGGTGGGGGGACCTGGGAAGGCATTTTTGTAACACTTGGCTTCAGTAAAACATAGAGGAATCCTGTACCAGGAAAATTTTGAATTTTGAAGTTGCCCTCCAGGAAGAATGGAGTCCTCTAGGCATATCCAGGACCTCTCCCTCTCTCCGTCTCTCTGCCTCTCTCTATCTGTCTCTTTCTCTCTGTCTCTCTGTCTCTGTCTCTCTGTCTCTGTCTCTCTCTCTGTCTCTCTCTCTCTCTGTCTCTCTCTCTCTCTCTCTCTCTCTCTCTCTCTCTCTCTCTCTGTCTCTCTCTCTCTCTGTGTGTGTGTGTGTGTGTGGGGGGGTGTTTTCCCCAATTGAAAGCAGGGTCTCTCATTTGGGTTCACTATTTTGTCTGGCTGCCTGGCCAGAGGTCCATCCTCCTATCTCTGCCTCGGTGCTGGAATCATAATCACACACTCCCATGCCAGGTTTTAATATGCGTTCTAGGATCTGAATTCAGGTCCTCTACATCTTTGGCCCCAACCAATTTTTTCTACAAGGTATCACACTGTAGTACAAGATAGCCTGAAACTTACTTCATGGCCCAGTCTTGCCTAAATTTGTGGCAACCATCCTGCCTCAGCCTCTCAAGAATCTGTGCATGTGTGTACATGGTGTGTATGTGTGTATATGTATGTAAATGGTGTGTGTATGTGTGCGTACATGGTGAGAGAGGAGCATGTGTACATGGTGTGTGTGTGTGTGTGTGTGTGTGTGTGTGTGTGTGTGTGTGTGTGTGTTCATTCCTGTGTGAATGTGGTGACATATATGCCATAGCACTTGTGTGCAGATCCAAGGACAACTTCCCATCTTGTTTCAGACGGTTGTTTTCAGGCTGCTCTTGGATCTTTAGAGGACTCTCCTTCTCCAGCCTCCCATCTCCCCACTGCAGCACTGGGACTGCAGATGCTCTTGCCACCATCTTTGATGTGGGCTCTGGAGACTAGAACTCAGGTCCCCATACTTGCACAGCAAGTGTTTTTATTCACCGAACCATCCCCTGCTGATCCCTCTTGTAATTTGTTTTTCGTCAGTCCTTCAGTCTGGGGTAACGTCCTCATAGGGTAGGTTGAACGTTTTTAAACCTAAAACCCCATTCACTGCAAAGAAAACACGGCTTTTGGTCGTTGCTTTAGTTCTTTTTGTATGTGCACGAGTGTTTTGCCTGCATGTGTGTCTATGCATATATGTGCCATGTGGCCTGGTGAGAGAAGAGGTGGTCAGATCCCCTGGAACTGGAGTTACGGATGGTTGTGAGCCACCATGTGGATGCTCACAATAAAACTTTGGCCCTCTGCCGCAGCAAGTGCTCTTAACCACCAAGCCATCACTCTAGCCAGAACCCATGGCTTTTTGAGAAGATTCTGGGTTCACTAGATAAAACTACAAGACTTGAGACATCACTGGAATCAGTACTGAGCAAAAGACAGTCCGGGAGCTGTGCTCCTCCAAGGACAGCGAAAGGCTGGGAGCCATTTAGGAATCGGCTGTCCCTTCAGAGTCCCCTGAGTTACCCCGCCTCACTGCCGGAGCTCTGAGATGCTGGCTGGGATCTCTTACAAAGTGAAGTACTTTGTTTCTGAACTCCGAGGTTCTGGGTGTTAGAATTCGTCCACATTAACTGCGTAAAACCGAAGCCTAAGAGCAGACATATCAAGTCTAACAGTCCTACTGGCTGGCCAGGACTCGTTACTAAGGAAATTGCCGGCACTGCATTCCTCAACTTTACCCAAGCCCGGGCACTCCTGGGAAGGGAGAGCCTGCAAGGCCTCACCTCCATCAAGCCAAGGGTGTGTCTGTGGGGCAAGGGCATCCCTGGGTTGGTGGGCCCGCTCTGTAAAGAAAAGTAGCAGAGCAAGCTGGAGAGCAAGCCAGTAAGCAGAGTCCCTCCGTGGTCTCCGCCTCCAGGTCTCCTGGATAGTTGTCTGTCAGCTTGACACACGTTGGGGTCACCTGGGAAAAGGGAACCTCAGTGGAGAGAGTGCCTCCATCACGTTGGCCTGTGAGCAAGTGTGTGTGACATTTTCACGATTTCTGTGGAGGGCCCCAGTGTGTGTGGGCCCACCCCTGGGCTGGTGGTCTTGGTTTGTGTATGAAAGCAGGCTGAGCAAGCCATGGAAAGGAAGCAGTCTTCCTCCAGGGCCTCTGTGGAGTATAAACTGTCTGCCCCTAAACCCTTTCCTCCCCACGTTGCTTTGAGTCACTGTTTATCGCCACAGCAAAGAAGCTGGAACATTTACCTTTCAGGTACTGGGCACCACTGTCGCTGTTCCACCAGACCTTGGGTACCAGCAGGGCAAATGAATGGAGTTACACCCGATTTGTAGGAAATTAGCAACGTTGGAAACAAATGCGAAGAGAAAGTGGCAGGGTGAAAAGAACAGTGCTGGTTTCTAGACTTGGCCGGTGGCTTGAAGAAGCAACTGACAAGAGGAAAGCTTACTGTGGTTCATGGTTAAAGGGTACCCAATCCGCCACAATGAGGAAGGCATGGTGCAGGGGCCCATAACCTCCTGGCCAGCACTTAGTCATCCACTCAGTGAGGCTCTACCTTCTAAAAGTTCTAGAGCGCACGCGCGTGCACACACACACACACACACACACACACACACACACACACACACACACACACAATAGTACAATAGTGCCACAAGCTGGAAGCAGGCATTTCAAACACACTGGTCCACGGGGGACCTTTCATATTCAAACCACAGCTGGAAGGAAGGAAGGAAGGAAGGAAGGAAGGCAGGCAGGAAGGAAGGCAGGCAGGAAGGAAGGAAGGAAGGAAGGCAGGCAGGCAGGCAGGAAGGAAGAGATTGAGTCACTGGCAAGTTTTTCTCCTGATGGCTTCCTGAGACCGGTCGCTAATTCTTGGGTCTTGTTGCTTCCACTGTTTTGCACATCCTTAGTCCAGCTGAGCCAGAAGGAAGAACGGTGGTAGGAACCCCTCTCAAGCACTTTCCAGACACAGCCAGGGAGTCCCGGAGGTCCCTGCAACACTTTCAAGGCACTACAAGTCCAAATTGGACAGTACTAACTTGGGGAAATGCACATTAGAACATTTTAACAAAAATGCACACCTGTGATTCTAGAATATAGGCTGGGACAGGAAGATCAAGAGTTAAAGGCCAGCCTCGCTCCACAAGCCCCCTGTCTCAGAAGGGGATGGGTATGGTACTATGGGCCGTCCTTCTCCAGGCCACACCAGCACCCCTGGAGAGATGAGGTAAAGATTACTGCACATTCAGGTCAAGCTGAGCTAAGCAAGACTCTATAAAGAACAGAGATGGCTCCATGATTAAAACCACTGCTCTCTGCAGAGGACCCAGGTCATTCAGACCCATGTGCAGCTCACAATGTGTCTGTCACCCAGTCCCAGAAGTATCCGATGCTCTCTTTTGGCCTCTGCACAGATACATCTGTAGACACAACACCAAACACACACATAAAATATGCACATAAATACACACATAAAATATACACATAAATACACACATAAAATATATACATAATATACACATAAAATATACACATAAATATACACATAAATACACACATAAAATATACCAAAAATACACACATAAATACACACATAAAATATACCAAAAATACACACATAAATACACACATAAAATATACCAAAAATACACACATTAAATACACACATAAAATATACACATAAATATACACATAAAATGTTAAATGAAGGGGCTAGGGGAGTTCACTGTGGCTGGCTGCTTTATTGAAACCATAGTCCAGTGATGAAAGGGGAGCCTTGAGAGTGCTTCACAGTTTGGTTTCCTGCGAAGCTGGCAGAGTGGGTGCAGTTGGAATCGGGCCCTGTATCGGAGCCTAGTTAACTGGTGCATGAATCCTCCACACACTCTCAGGAGGCAGCCTCTCTGCCTGCCCAGGCTTTCCCTAATGGGTTTCCATTTCTATCGATTGGGGACTTAGATGCTGGCTAGCAATTAGTCCTAATCAGGCGGCAGGATTTTCCTAGGGGGCTGCCAGCTAGCCTAATTGCTGGCAGCTGCGGGAAGGCTCGCCACCAGGGATAAGATGTTAACCCCCAGCCTCCCGGGCTCCACCTAGACTTGACCTAACAGAAGTCCTACAAGTGTGTGACTCTCCACAATGAAGAAAGACATGCACCGCTCTGCCCCCCTGAGGTAGGGGACGCTTCACAGAAAACCAAAGCAGGATTAGAGAAAGTTACACAGCAGACCGAGATTCTCAAAACTTCAAACAACTACAATAGTTACCATGAGTTCTCTCATTCTCTGTGCTCTGTTCCTCCCATCTCCTGTCTTTTCTTAATCCTGTGTGTGTGTGTGTGTGTGTGTGTGTGTG